>NC_092134.1:62910993-63214024 GCF_043159975.1 Macaca nemestrina
AGCCTGAGAAAGAGCATTTGAGGTGGAGAAAAGAGAACTCAGGCGAAATCAAGGCAGATGTCCTGTTCTGTTTCTACTGGCATCTTAAGCCTGCTGAGGAATCAGACAGCATCTGTGCCAGCAGTTTGCAAGGAGGTGGTTTCTAGCAGCACTTGACCTTGCCAAGAGGTAGCACAGACGTCCAAAAGGGTTTGCAAAATTCTAACATGAAGCTTTTTGAAAAATGCTTTTGGCTTTTCCTATTGTTTCTGTTTCTCATATCACTGAATCCAACTTCCTCTTTCTGTTTGCTTTTCCCTTTCTTTCCCACCTGTTCTCTTCTCCTCACTGCATTTCCCTCCCTCATTCTCTTGCTCCTCGACTTTTCCAGTCCCAGCAGCTGTCACCAACCTGAGGATCACAGAGAACTCCACCAGGCACCTGTCCTTCCGCTGGACCGCCTCAGAGGGGGAGCTCAGCTGGTACAACATCTTTTTGTACAACCCAGATGGGAATCTCCAGGAGAGAGCTCAAGTTGACCCACAAGTCCAGAGCTTCTCTTTCCAGAACTTGCTACAAGGCCGAATGTACAAGATGGTGATTGTAACTCACAGTGGGGAGCTGTCTAATGAGTCTTTCATATTTGGTAGAACAGGTAAGACCAAGACCCAAGCAGTAATGAATCGTGGGGAATT
Organism: Macaca nemestrina; assembly: GCF_043159975.1. Lineage (NCBI taxonomy): Eukaryota > Metazoa > Chordata > Mammalia > Primates > Cercopithecidae > Macaca > Macaca nemestrina. Next base: position 62,911,668 of record NC_092134.1, read on the forward strand.
GTCCCGGTATTCACTGGCTTTTCCTGGGTTGGTCCTTAGTTTCCTCTTCTATTCAGGATGTAGCTTTATATGACATTTGTGACTTTCAGGCTGTTTGACCCTAAATCGCACGTTTGATTACGTGTAACTAATTTGCGGCCAGTTTTTGCACTAGCTTCTGCTCTTTTGCCTCCACTTGTTTACTTCCTAGGGCTTGGTAAAAAAATGAATGTGGTTCCTCCTCTTGACATCAAACTGTACAAGAGGGCTGTAACCCATCATAGTTTAATTCAAGCCATACCCTGCAGCTTTCTAACAAGAAATAGATGGAGAGGAGAGCAGGAGCAGAGAAGGGCAACCACAAATATAGCAAACAGGCAGTGACTGCTGTGAATTAGAAACATAGCACTAGATGAAGTGAAAACACAGAGTTCCAGGAAAGTGAGAGACATCTCTCTGGGCTGCAAATAAAAAACAGAATCTACCCTTTTCCCATAATTTGAGTCCTTTATCTCCTATTCAAAAAAAATTTTTTTTTGAGACAAGTTCTCGCTGTGTTGCCCAGGCTGGAGTGCAGTGATGCTATCATGGCTCCCTGTAGCCTCGACCTCCTGGGTTCAAGTGATCCTCTTGCTTCAGCCTCCCAAGCAGCTGGGACAACAGACACATGACACCATGCATGGCAAACTTTTAATTTTTATTTTTTATAGAGATGGGGGCTTCCCTATATTGCCCAGGCTGGTCTTGAACTCCTTGGCTAAAGCAGTCCTCTGCCTCGACCTCCCAAAGTGCTGGAATTAGAGGCATGAGCCACCATGCCCAGCCTACCTATTCAATTCTTTTTTCTCATTTGACAATAGTTTTAGGTGCTCTTCTGTGCCAGGTACATGGCCCACTGCTGTAATATGACAGTCAAGGGCGCTGCCCTCAGAGAACTCTGGAATAGCGGGGAGGGAAGAGGACGGGGACAGATCATTAAAGGGAGATGATTTGGGAATGCCTTAAATTCTATGAAAAAAATGATGTGTCATGATAGTGACTTGGCAGGACAAGCAACTACTTTAGATAGGTGAAGTCATTTCAGCAGAGAACTAAAGGTGAAGGGAGCCAGGTGGGAGCATATTCCAAGGGCAGCCAACAGAAGTTCTGTTTGTCTTTTGAAAGGAGTGAAAAAGAGCTGCGATAAGCCTCAACCACAGATAGAATTGCCTACCCGTCACCATTTCCAAGGCAGCCCTTTGCACATCTTTCCTCACCTGCTCATTAATGCTTAGAAGTCCTCCAATGTGGCAACAGTCTTCATTCTCCAAAGAATAGCAAAGCTATTGGGATGGATGGCAGCATGACTAATCTATACAATGATAGGAGTGACTGTAAACACTTCTCTCCCTAAATGAAGTTATACCAATACAGATTTTATAAGAAAGGGCACAAAAGAACTGAGAACCTAAAGGAGGGTAGAGAGGATGTAAAGAGACCCGGAGAGGGTTGCTATGGGATGGTGGCTGCAATGACATAGGCCACACTGGGGAGGAGCTGGAACCTTGTATACACATTTTCTGGGCCTTTTTAAATAAGCTAAATGACAACGATTTATTCATCATTTATGAAGATTTCATTTTACATGCTTATCAGGGTGCATGTGGCAAGCATCTGGAAGTCACCACCTGTTTTGTTTTAATTTACACCGTATCTCTAGTCTATACGCCCTTAAAGTTAAATGGCCTGAAATGTAGGCAAGATCTGACTATAATATGTACAACTCACCCACATGCCCAACGTAGCATATACTCTCACCTGTGGGCCAAAATGCCTTTGTTTCTGTTTTGTTCTCATTAAGAATTTTTCTTGTTTAAGTCCCAGCCTCTGTGAGTCATCTCAGGGGGTCCAATCGGAACATGACAGACAGCCTTTGGTTCAGCTGGAGTCCAGCCTCTGGGGACTTTGACTTTTATGAACTGATTCTCTATAATCCCAATGGCACAAAGAAGGAAAACTGGAAAGACAAGGACCTGACGGAGTGGCGGTTTCACGGCCTTGTTCCTGGAAGGAAGTACACGCTGTGGGTGGTAACTCACAGTGGAGATCTCAGCAATAAAGTCACAGCGGAGAGCAGAACAGGTGAAAAGCTCAGGTGCCAGTGGCCAAGGGGTGGTGGGAAGTAGCTTCCAGAGACACATTTTGATTCTGATTTTAATGACAAGAGATAAAGCCAATAATGGTATACCCTGTGCTAGCCCCTGAACTTGGGAAGGGACTGTGGTACAACAGATAAAGGACAAGGCTATCGTCCAAAAGAACTAAGTCCTTAGCTTAGCTCTATGAATCTGGTCAAGTCATTGAGCCTCTCTAGGCCTCAGTTTCCTTATCTGCAAAGTGGGGATAATCATATACATCATCACTGTGTGGCTATCACCAGTGCACCCTAACTGTTTTTATGTCATGGGCACACATAGATGTCTGTGTGTCACCCTGGGGTTAATCAACAGGGCTATCTGCAATTGGACATAATTGTCTGTGGGTGTCAGCTCTGCACCCCAAAATCTGATGGAATTAATACCTTCACACACTTGTAACCCATTCGGAGCACACTCATGCTCCACAGCACCATGGTAAGGAAGATCTGGCTATGAATATTTAAGAAAACATATATGAGGCTGGGCACCGTGGCTCACGCCTGTAATCCCAGTATTTTGGGAGGCCGAGGTGGGTGGATCACTTGAGGTCAGGAGTTCGAGAACAGCCTGGTCAACTAGAGGAAACCCTGTCTCTACTAAAAATACAAAAATTAGCCAGGCGTAGTGGTGGGCACCTGTAATCCCAGCTACTCAGGAGGCTGAAGTGCCTGTAATCCCAGCTACCTGGGAGATGGAGGTTGCAGTGAGCCAAGATCATGCCACTGCACTTCAGCCTGGGCGGCAAGAGCAAAACTCTGTCTCAAAAAAAAGAAAAAGAAAAAGAAAAGGTACATAAAATGCTTGAGGACAGTGCCTTACACATAATAAACACTATTAATGAAAGCTCCTGCTACTATATCATCATATTATCTCTTCCTACAAAGTACATTAAAAGTGTGTCTGATGTTACTCAGCTATCTTTTTTGTATGTGTTATGGCATAGATGTGATTATGTGATTTTTCACTTTCTCCTATATTCAGCTCCAAGTCCTCCCAGTCTTATGTCATTTGCTGACATTGCAAACACATCCTTGGCCATCACGTGGAAGGGGCCCCCAGACTGGACAGACTACAATGACTTCGAGCTGCAGTGGTTGCCCAGAGATGCACTTACTGTCTTCAACCCCTACAACAACAGAAAATCAGAAGGACGCATTGTGTATGGTCTTCGTCCAGGGAGATCCTATCAATTCAGTGTCAAGACTGTCAGTGGTGATTCCTGGAAAACTTACAGCAAACCAATTTTTGGAACTGTGAGGACAAGTATGACATGTTTTGCTATTCTTGTTTCTCAAATGGAGTGAGGGGAAGTATATGTTCAACATCTTACTTAAATAGGGCTTGGATTAAATCCGTATTTTTACATGGGATTGGTCTGGATTTGAATTCAGGCAGAAGTCTATGTAGATTTGTTCATTCATTTAACATTAACAACAAGGGACAATAAAGAAAGAATCTCTCTCTGCCCTCATGGGGCTTACAATTAGGTAGGACGTACTATTTTAACTAGACATTATATTTTGGGTATGATGAGGGAAGTAAATGGTACTATAGAGGCACTGGTTGGGTAATCTGACCCAATACAAGAGAACTTCTTGGAAAAGGAAACATCCAAATAGAAACCTAAAGAAAGAAATTTACCAGGTAGAGGTGGGGGAAGAAGTGGAGAATATTCCAGGTCGAGAGAATAAAATATTCCAAGATCAGAGAGGAGGGAGAGTACAAGATCTACTAACAGGGGAACAGAAAGAAGTTTATTTGGCCATAGCATAAAAGGTAAGGATTAAGGGAATCACATAATAAAATGTTTTGTATTCCATGGTAACTTTGAACTTTATTTTGGATCAACTGGAGCCACTCAATTTCAGCAGAGATATCATAATCATTATTTACACTTTAGAAAGTTACTCTGGGTACAGTGTAGAGAATAGACCGAAAGAGGCAAAACTAGAAGCAGAGGGATCATAGGACATACTGCTGTATGTCCCTGAGAGAAAAATACTTTGATGACGAAGCACATACCAGTTTCTTCCCAAAGGCATTTTGGGATAGATACTATCACCCTCAAAGAAAGACAGGTTTTCAGCTTAGGGACTTTAATCCAAATATTTGTGTTTCAATAATACCCAGTAGAAGTAGCTTCTGGGATCAGATCAGATAGTTAATGGTTGTTGATAAAATGCATAGTTGAAAGTTAGACATTTAAGCATTTTAATAAAGCCAGACATTTTTAATAAGCATTAATACTATAACAAGTATAACTTTTATGCCACATTGTATCCAAAGAGCAGTTATTTGTGTGTCAAAAGAAATATGTGAAAAAGAACTAAGAGTTTTAGTTTATGGCAAGCTCAGGCTGAGTTTTCAGTGGCTGACTGTGGGCTGTGTTCATGAAATCTGTTAAGCAGAGCACCCTGCACTGGTTACCAAACCCAGGGCAGGACTCTGAACACTTCTGCCCATTGCATCTGGTATTAGAGTCACCAGAGAAACATAACGCAAGCACTGGATGGAACAAAGCTTTGCTTACATAGGGAGGAGACAGAGTAAGATCAACCTCAACAGTATGCCTCAGTCCCCCATGGCCAGCTGCAGTGGTTGCCCAGAGATGCACTTGCTGTCTTCAACCCTGACAACAACAGAAAACAGAAGGGCACATTGTGTATGGTCTCTTCCAGCAGTCAGTGCAGGGCAGTTGGCTAAGTGCACCACTCTCAGGTCACAGTAGAAGGACCCTGTCCTGTCTCCTCAGAGGACAACCGTAGCATTGGTGTTCACCATCTGCCATGTGACACACATGCGTAAGCAGAACAAAAGAGCATACATTGAGCTTGCAACAGGGAACGATACTCCCACACAAGGCAGTGAGCCCAGCACAGGCTGTGTAGGCTCTCGATCTCTTGGTAAGAAAGTATCTTAAGCTCAAGGGCCATTTCTTACACAGCCAAACGGGGGTCGATAGACTATGCACATGACACTGCCTTTCCCAAAAGCCTTGCAGGTACTCAGTTTAAGAGCTCATATGACTCTGTTAGCGGCTGGGCTTATAGATCACGACTGGACTGTTGTATTCAGTCCTGGATGCTAGAATTTAAGTGAGGCATTCACCAAACGGAGGAGTGCCCAGGAGGACAAAAACTGCCATGGAGAGGGACTCAGTGCTGTGTTTTATGAGGAATGATGACTCGTGGAACTTGTTTTTTGTTTGTTTGTTTGTTTTTTCAAGGCTTGTATTTATTAGGATCAGGTGAGGCTATGGGTAACAGAAAATCCAAAATAGCAGAAGTTTAAATAGAATAGAAGTTTATAATTTTCATGTAAAATCATTCCAGTACTCAATTTCTCACAAATATGCTTCAACCATAATGAATGATTTGCAGTTCTCAATTTTCTACCATCCTACTCCCGGCACCTCCTCCTTTGGTACCTGGGTTTGTGGTTTTTCTCTACGCAGAATGCCTTTTTCTCGATATCTTGGCAGAGTGTCACCTCTGCCTTACGGCTTTTACTAACTCCTGCTGATAACTAATAGCCAGCAGCTGAAGGTTGTGTGTCACCCCCACATAGCACCTTGTCTCGCCCTTTCTTCTGGTATGTTTTCCTTTCTGCCTTCTATGATGGCTATTTGGACTCATTTCCATTCCTGCAGGTTAGGGCTAACATCTTACTTACCTCTGTACTGTTCATAATCCCCAGAAGAGCACCTGGCCCATAGTAGGTACTTGTTTCTCTCAACACATGAAATAAGTGTTCATTCCACTCTCTTTTTGTTTGCATGGCTTCAGAGGAGGACATAATTCTTAACTTTGCTCCTCTGTAGGTAAGTTGTTTTGCCCCCTCTGGCTTCTTTCAGGAATTCTTCTTTATCTTTGATTTTCTGTAGTGTGAAAACGATATGCCTAGGCATAGTTTTTTTGGCATATATCCTCCTTGGTGTTTCCTGAGCTTCCTGGATCTGTGGTTGGTGTCTAACATTTATTTGTGGGAAATTCTTAGTCATTCTTGTTTCAAATATTTCTTCAGTTCCTTTCTTTCTCCTTCTGGTATTCTCATTTTGTGTAGGATACACTTTCTGTGGTTGTTCCATGGTCCTTGGATATTCTGTTCTGCTTTTCAGTCTTTGTTTGCTTTGCTTTTCCGTTTGGGAGGTCTCTACTGATAGATCCTCAAGGCTCAGAGACTGTCCTCAGCCATGTCTAGCTACTAAGAAGTCCATCAAGGTATTCTTCATTTCTGTCACAGTGATTTGATCTCTAGCATTTATTTTTGGTTCTTTCTTAGGACTTTCACCTCTCCATTTACATCACCCACCTGTTCTTGAATGTTGTCTACTTTGTCCATTAGAGCCCTTAACATGTTAATGACTGTTGTTTTAAATTCCTGGTCTGATGGTTCCAACATTCCTGCCATATCTGACTTGTAGTTCTGGATCCTTGTTCAGTTTCCTCAAGCTATATATTTTTTCCTTTAGTAGGCCTTGTGATTTTTTCTTGATAGCTCGATAAAACATACTACGTAAAAGAAACTGCTGTAAATTGGTGTTTGGTGGGGCAGTGATGAAGCATGGGGGAGGAGAAGTGCTTTAGAGTCCTACGATTAGGTCTAGTCTTCTAGCGAGCCTATGCCTCCAAGCTGTGAACTTTGCAGGTACTTCTCAGCACCCCCTACCCCCACCTGAGGTGGGACAGGATGGTTGAAGTGGCTGGGGTTGGGTTATTCCCCTGGCCCAGGTCAGTTGGGCTCTGATAAAACCCCAGCAGGTTAGGCTTTGGGTAGATTCCACTGAGGGCAGAGTGCTCTAGTGTATTTCAAAACAGTTATTTTGTTCCCCCCCTTTCAGAAACATGGGGGGATTTTTCTTCGATATTCACTGTGAGAACCTGGTTGAGCTCCTGGAGCTAAAACTCACAAAAGTGTGGAGGGCCCCATAACTAGATCCCCCAGAGTCTTTAACTATTACTCAGACTTGTCCACGCTTGTCCTTCAGCATTTCCTACCCCAGCCCTGGTTCCCTGGGAGATTTGTGCTCATGTGTCTGCTAGGGTGAGCCACGACACTCTGTATTTGCCTGTCCGTCCCTCCTATACCTAGATCTCAGAGCTAGTTGGACCCAAAGGAGCTGGAAAATAAAAAAATTCTCCTTGAGTTCTGAAAAGTGTTGGCTCCTCTGTTCCCTTTAGAGCCTGACAAGATACAAAACCTGCATTGCCGGCCTCAGAACTCCACAGCCATTGCCTGTTCTTGGATCCCTCCTGATTCTGACTTTGATGGTTACAGTATTGAATGCCGGAAAATGGACACCCAAGAAGTTGAGTTTTCCAGAAAGCTGGAGAAAGAAAAATCTCTACTCAACATCATGATGCTAGTGCCCCATAAGAGGTACCTGGTGTCCATCAAAGTGCAGTCGGCCGGCATGACCAGCGAGGTGGTTGAAGACAGCACTATCACAATGATAGACCGTAAGTGTCCCTGAAGGTACGCACGGAGCCTCCTGTCACCAGAGTGAAGGGGCTGTGCACCCTTCTCTATCATATCCATCACTGCCATTCACTTGCATACATTTCACTTTTGCATAAGCCTATGTGATTGCCACCTGGAGAGGAGGACTTAAAAGGCTCCAAGAAATGGCAACATTTCTCTGGGTAAAGTACCCTGACAGCAAACAAGTTAGATGATCTTAAAGTACCTGAATGAGTTAGTATTTAAATATATCACTTTGCCTCATATAGTTAGAGCTATAATAGAGCTCTTAAGCAATTTGAAGCTACAACTTCAGGAAATTCTGCTGAAGAGCTACCTCTTTCATTATGTTTAATGTGCCACTAGGAAATCACTTCCTCTGCCTGTTTTCCTTCAGGAGAGGGGGAGAGTTTCTTGATTACAGCATTAAACACAGGCGCACGCTCACACAGTCTGATGCAAGAGAGCAGAATCCTTCATTTTACTGTTGTTTATGCTGTGAAAGCAGAGTTGTGACCCCTCTTGGTTCCTTCCCCACCTCTTTTTCCAGGCCCCCCTCCTCCACCCCCACACATTCGTGTGAATGAAAAGGATGTGCTAATTAGCAAATCTTCCATCAACTTTACTGTCAACTGCAGCTGGTTCAGCGACACCAATGGAGCTGTGAAATACTTCACAGTGGTGGTGAGAGAGGCTGATGGTAAGTTATCATGAGTTAACTCCACTCCGAGACACCGAATTGCTTTCTCGGAGGTCATGTGGGAGATCTTTCTGTGAAAAGGTTCAAGAAACTTAAGTAGAAAATGTAATTTTTGTATCATTCACCCCATCTCCGCTGGATACAGGGAGATGTAAGGAAAAGCTGCTCAAAGCTTCTTTGGGCAGTAAAGCCTGTTATCCTCTAGGTTTAATTATTAAATAGAAGAGTAATGATAATAGCAACCACAGCGATAATAACAATAACCATCATTTATTGAGTCTTTACCACGTGCCGTGCACTGTTGGAAGTGCATTGCATGTAATGCCTTATTCAGTCCTCTTCTTTCCACCCAACCTGTTGGCAATCTCAAGGCTTCAAACTAACTTTGAAGGAACTCTTAATTTATGTATTACATTTCTTATTTATTTATTTATTTATTTTTGAGATGGAGTTTCGCTCTTGTCGCCTAGGCTGGAGTGCAATAGCGCAGTCTTGGCTCACTGCAACCTCCGCCTCCTGCCTCAGCCTCCTAAGTAGTTGGGATTAGTCCTCTTCATTACTGGGTCAATCTTGTTCACTACTCTTTTGTTCTACCATTAAACATTAATATGCCTCAACCGTCTTCACCCCTTCCTATCTCCAATGCCTCAACTGATCATACTTGCAAACCACCCACCAAGTCACAAAAAGAACCAAAAGCCTAAAAGAAGAAAAAAAGTTCATGAGAAACATTCTTCTCTTCTCCACTGAATTTTGAATAGTATGTTTCATTCTCTAGTTTCCTAAATTATTCAATATCTACCTAATTCCTAAAGATAAGAACAAAGTCTAGGGAATGGTTATCACAACATCACATGCAACCACTGAGTAAGAGCTTTCAAGCTTATCGTATCAGCATTTGTCAAACCACCTGTAACAGTGTTGTATTTGGGGCACACCTGTCCATGTATATATTTGCTGTTGAGGTCTTGTGTGTTATTTCTCCAAAAGAGAGGCTTTTGCCTGGAATGACATTAATATAGGTTTACCTTTCTTATATATTTTTATACTGTTTAAGGTGCTACATGAGTTTCTTAAGCATCCCTGATAATTTTGACCCATTTGTGGGTAAGGGGGAAACTTGAAACCTGACAAACTGTGAGGCAGTTTCTAGGCCAATGGGTATTTTAGGCTCACAGTATCTAACAGTCTATGTGCTTTTACAGTTTATTTAATTGAACTAAATCTGGTTATGCACAATTAACTAAATAATTTCAAGGGTCATTGGTATGTCCCAGATTTCCTCACACCACATAATTGAAGATAAATTGGTGAACTGTGGAAAGACTTTAGACTTGATTAGACTGCAATGAAGACAGCGTTTTGCGGCATGACTATAAGACAGTAACCGAAAAAGTCACACCCCAGAAAGTAGCCTTGTGTTCCCCAGCCAGACAGGCTTCCATTATTGATGTCCATGGAGATGGGCTGTGATTTCCAGGTTAGCTAAGATAACAATCCATCTCATATAAATGCCATTTATAGTGTACACACTCATGCTAAAGACAACGTTTCTTTTTAACTACTGCCAACAAAATATTTCTAAGACCCACTTATGAGCAAATTTTATTAAACAAGAATCCAGGATGCTATCATAAACCCTCACTGCACGACACCTTGAAGCTCACTGTAAACAGTATCTGATCTCTATAGTATTTATCTTTCTACTTACGCTTTTCTCCAGTCAGCATCAAAACTGGTTCACAGTGCCAAAACACACAGCAGGCTGGGTGACCAGGGGAAGAGTTCTGGGAAGTGCTCTGAGTAAGGGGCCAAATTTGGACCAGGATTAAACTGTACTCAAGATAACAGAGAGCCACATGCAGAGCAATAATCAAACTGGGCATGGCATGTGGAGCGCGCCTTGTGGGATGACTACTCTGGCCTAGGACATGATTTCTCTTATCTTTTTCCTATTTCCCAGGTCATAGGGGTTTCCTTATTAGCTCAACTACAATGGTTATTGGCAAGATAAAGAGTTTATTGAGTGGGTTCACTCACAATGGGAGTTGTGTAACACTGTGGAGTTGTGAGAGGTGCTATCATTTAATGCAATGAGCTACCCTCATTTCCTAGGAAAATGATGCTATATGCGTGTGTTTGTGTGTGTGTATTTTATATACACACTATTTATTTTTATGTATTTTAGAAAAAGTGAATTAAAATTAACTTTATTAGGAGAATTTCATATCGTTCTTTGAGATTGCACAATCTGTACTTTGGAAATGGCCAGAGATAGTGGATGAGGAGGCAGCCTTAGAAACCTAATTTAAAATCACTGAAATCACTTAAGTCACAAGAAAGGCAGTCCTTAACTATGGGTTTTCTCCTCCAGGCAGTGATGAGCTGAAGCCAGAACAACAGCACCCTCTCCCTTCCTACCTGGAGTACAGGCACAACGCCTCCATTCGGGTGTATCAGACTAATTATTTTGCCAGCAAATGTGCCGAAAATCCTAACAGCAACTCCAAGAGTTTTAACATTAAGCTTGGAGCAGAGATGGAGAGCCTAGGTGGAAAATGCGATCCCACTCAGCAAAAATTCTGTGATGGACCACTGAAGCCACACACTGCTTACAGGTTAGATGTATTACCACTGTTTTGCTAGATGGGACATGCTACATTACGAGGCACTCAGCTGTCTGAGCATCTGATGCATGTGAGCTTCCATAGATTAATAACCTACGTTGGAAGAGTAAACTCTGCATTTTACTGGGTAATTTATGAAAGTTGGATTCCTGCCTCCACTTGCAGGTAATGTGTCAAAAGGGACTTCAGCACTATGCAAAAGCTCCAAATCATTAAGGGAAGAACTGAAGGTTCTTAATAGATTGTTCTCTCTTCTACAACTTTTTTTTTTTTTTTTTTTTTTTTTTTTTTTGAGACAGTCTTACTCTTGCCCACACTGGAGTGCAGTGGTGCCATCTTGGCTCACTGCAACCTCCGCCTCCCTGGTTCAAGCAATTCTCTTGCCTCAGCCTCCCGAGTAGCTGAGATGACAAGTGCACGCCGCCCCACCTGGCTAATTTTTGTATTTTTAGTACAGAGGAGGTTTCACCATGTTGGCCAGGCTGGTCTCCAACTCCTGGCCTCAAGTGATCTGCCTGCCTCAGCCTCCCAAAGTGCTGGGATTACAGGTGTGAGCCACCATGCCCGGCCCTTCTACAACTTTTTAAATATGAGTCCAATACTTTACATTGCTCATTATTGTAAAAATGTCCAAATAAAATGACTGAGTTTAGGGAGATCCAAACAATATGAAGCTATATCTTCTACTTATAATGTGAACTGAAATTATACTCACTTATTTACCTTCTAAGGCATCTAAAGATGGAAGTGCTCTTTGGTCCAGACAGAACTCTGGAAGGCAAAGGCCCCTGAATGAATGGGAACACCTTTTTTTCCCCATGGAGATGACAAATGAAAAGGAGCAGCTGTTTGGCTTTGGCTCCAGGAAACATCACTGCAGTCACTAGGCCCTTCTGCCCTAGGAATTGGCAGTGCTCTTGTTCTGCACTGTGTTTTCAGAAGGCAGGTACAAGCAGAAGTATACAGCATCCCAATCAGCATCCTCAAGAGAAAGGGAACCTAGGCTACTGTCTTGGATATAGAGCTACTGACACCCAAGATTATTACTTCTGCAGAAGTTGTACCTTCTCTGTTGGGTGTTGGAAGAGCTGATACCCAATCAATATGGCAGTAAATTAGGTTTTCCACGGGCCAGCGTCCATTCTACTTTGTTGATGCTGAGGGCTTATTGATTCTCACATATTTGAAGTATCACTCCTAGGTCTCAGCCGAAAAAAACTCCCTCCCAGTTCCAAAAGGAGACTATGACATAGCATTACACCCGAAAGAGTTCTTAGCTCCTCCGTCACATCAAACAAGTCAAGACAGATGTTTTTCCTCACTTTTGGCAGGAACTCTGTATAGCTACCTTTACCCAGGGCTCACCAGACACTTACTGTTACCTCCCAGGCAAGGTCGGCACCTCCAGATTAAACACACACAAACTTTTTAGTGATACTTACTTCAAAAAGAGACCATATGAGCCTACCTAAAGGAAACAAGATTTCAGAAGAACAAGAGAGAAACAAGAAAGACTAGAAAATCAGGATTTATCGGTTCCTGTAAGAATCAAGAGATGCGGCCAGGAGTGGTGGCTCACGCCTGTAATCCCAGCACTATGGGAGACTGAGGTGGGCAAATCACTTGCGGTCAGGAGTTCGAGACTAGCCTGGCCAACATGGTGAAACTCCATCTCTACTAAAAACATAAAAGTTAGCCAGGCATGGTGGTGCACGCCTGTAATCCCAGCTACTCGGGAAGCCGAGGCAGGAGAATCGCTTGAACCTTGGAGGTGGAGGTTGCAGTGAGCTGCGATCATGCCACTGTACTCCAGTCTGGGCGACAGAGCAAGACTCCATCTCAAAAACAAAAAAAGAGGCCGGGCGCGGTGGCTCACGCCTGTAATCCCAGCACTTTGGGAGGCCGAGACGGGTGGATCACGAGGTCAGGAGATCGAGACCATCCTGGCTAACACGGTGAAACCCTGTCTCTACTAAAAATACATTAAAAAAAAATTAGCCAGGCGCGGTGGCAGGCGCCTGTAGTCCCAGCTACATGGGAGGCTGAGGCAGGAGAATGGTGTGAACCCAGGAAGCGGAGCTTGCAGTGAGTGGAGATCGTGCCACTGCACTCCAGCCTGGGTGACAGAGCAAGACTCCGTCTCAAAAAAAAAAAAAAGAAAAAAAAAGAATCGAGATTCCTCAGCTCCTTGGTTACTTGGGCTCAAGGAAACTTGAGCAAAAGTCACCTAAGGGCTATTTTCTTTTTGAGTTGGAACATTGAGGCTGATTTAGTTTGTTTACTTACGGAAAGGGAAGGAGTGAAGATAATTCATTACTATATTTCAAAGAGAGAGTAAGAAGCTATAAAAAATTTGTGTCTGGACCAGAGCCCACCACCAATCTCCCAGCACCCATAGTAGCTGTGGAGGTCTTTGGAAGAGCACCTGCATTTGAGTTCCAACTCTGCCACTTTTTAACTGTGTATTTTAACTTGTAAGCAACATTTCAGTTCTCTAATCTTCATCTTCCTCACCTGCAAAGCTCCATAAGGGTGTCCTAAGTAGTGGTTTTGAGTATGTGACAGATCAAACCTAGTCATGTCACTTCTAAATTAAGGTTTTCCTGTAGTTCCCATTCACTTACAAGAGCAAGAGCAGATTCCAGCACAGGGCACACTAAACCCTGCTTTCTCCTGCCTGCCTCACCAGCCTTGTCTCCAACCATATATGCTCTAAGTACCCACTGCTTTCCTGCTACTCGTCACTCCTCGGAGTTCCTGAATGTGACATGGTTCTTTTATACCCCTGAGCCTTTGCATAATCTTTTCTCTCTCAGATGCTTTCCGTTCTTATCTGGCTGGTGAATTCTCCATACACTTCAAAAGCCAGCTCAACCCTCAACCACCCACACTATCCTGTCAACCCACAGCTGGGCGGTTGGGTGCTCCATCAGCTCCATGTCCACGTCCACAGCACCGTCTCCCTACATGCCTCTAATCCTACATTTACCAGTGGCTTTTAACCCTTTATCGAATTACCTGCTCTCTTCAACTAGACTGCAAGAACTCACAATCCAACAGGGGAGACAGATGTGTCATTGGTTACAAAACAATATGGCAGGTTCCTGGCACAAAAGATGTGCTCGTGAAATGTTTATGAACAAATACGGGAATGAGCCAAGATGCTCTATGGAAGTAACACATTCGTGTTATGGCTTCATCATCTCTGTGTACATGTTTGTTTTTCAGAACACAGCTTTCCTATATTTCTCCAATATATATGTTTACTTCAGTCCTGTTAAAAGCATGCCAGACAGATAATGCTTGATGAGAAGAGGTGTCATCTCCCAAAACACATCACAGAACCACATGCAAATCAGCCTCTTGTGTGGTGGCTGCTGAACTCAGTCCAGTCAGAATTCTGCCTGTCTCAAGACAATCATCACCAGTCACCCTCCTTGTTGTTAGGCATCCTTTTTTCCAAAGGGAATAAGTGGACAGGAAATAGTGCAGAAAAAGAATAATTAGGATTGAGAAATGGGAAATTCTAGGTTTTGCTGATACGCAAGTTTGTTATGTCAACAGATACAATGTGTTTCATTCATTGTTGGGTTCCTATGATTCATATGTATTATTGCATTGTTCCATATGGAAAGAGAAAGGGCAGATCATTACGGTGAGAGAGTTGGAAGGTTAGGAAAGTGCTGGTCTGGTTTTGTTTTTATTCTAAATAAAAGAGCAGTGTGACCATAGTAAGGTGGTCAGCTTCTCCTGACCTCGTTTTCTTCAAAGGAAGGAAATTGAACCGCATGATCTCTAACTTTCTGCTATAGAATTCTAATTCTAGACACATTTAAAGTGGAAAAAATTCTATCAGATATTTGTTCACTAAAAATAGTGTCTTGTTATTGTGTCATATTCATAATTATCTTGCTATAATATATTCAGCATATGTTTTCTTGCCTTCTCTGGCAATAGGTGTTGTTGGGTGATAGATAAATAAGGTAGAGCACTGCCTTCAAGGAGCTTACAATGTGGAGACAGAAGCCACATCTGCAAAATAGAGGCAGAAATGTTGAAGGACATAAGGAATAAAGGAAAATAAATGCTGTGAAGGTTCAGAAGGCTTCTCAAAGGATGTATTAAAACATAGGAAAAGGATTTAGAAATATGCAGATAGTGACAGAAGGAGATTCAATGTGGAAGGAATAGTGGGAGTCAAAGTGTGGAGTTTTAAATACACAAATTGTTTAGAGTAGAACAAACAGTCCAGTTTCAAACAGAGGGTGAATAAAAAGGAGTAGACTGGGATGATAGGACGAGATAGGACTGTGGGTGGGTGCTAAGTGCTGGGCTGGGGAAAGTAGCTGTGACATTCATTTTTGGAAAAGTTTTAAGGGAAGAATGCCTGATGACCCATTAATTTTAAGCTGAACCTATACTAGGTCATTATCTCCTTCCTAAAGGTCCCTTTTATCTGCATCCATTCAGTACTTTGTATTTACACTTGTGATTTCAGAGCAGAGTATGTCAAGGTTGTTATAGCCAATGCTTTTATTTTACAGATGAGGCATAAAGAACTTTAGGGACCATCCAAGTAGCCAGCAACGGAGTAAAAGTGAGAACTAGATCTCAGATCCTCTTGTTCCTAGCCCAGGCTTTTTTCATCCTTCCTACAAAAGTCATGGCGTGTGTGTGTGTGTGTGTGTGTGTGTGTGTGTGTGTGTGTGAGAGAGAGAGAGAGACAGACAGACAGACAGACCGAGAGTCTTGCTCTGTTGCCCAGTCTGGAGTGCAGTGGCGTGATCTCAGCTCACTACAACCTCCACTTTTTGGATTCAAGCAATTCTCATGCCTCAGCCTCCCAAGTAGCTGGGACTACAGGCACGCATCACCACGGGTCTGGCTAATTTTTGTATTTTTAATAGAAATGGGGTTTCACCATGTCAGCCATACTGGCCTCAAATTCTTGGCCTCATGTGATCTGCCTGCCTTGGCCTCCCAAAGTGCTGGAATTATAGGCATGAGCCACTGTGCCCAGCCAGAAGTCATTGCTTTTAACCAAAAATTAAGCCATGAGGAAATAAGAAAAGAGATCTGCACTAGGAGCCAGAAATATGAAGTTCAGTTTTTGTTCATCATCTTTCTGTGTGATCTTGGAGAAGACATGGACTGTCTCCTAGCTTCAGGTTCCAAACTTCTGAAGTAATATAATAAACTTCTTTATTATATTGGAGAGGTTGAACATGATCAAACAGAACCATGTTTGAAAAAGTCCTTATGGCTGGGCGCGATGGCTCACACTTGTAATCCCAGCACTTTCGGAGGCCAAGACAGGCAGATAGCTTGAGCCCAGGAGTTCAAGACCAGCCTGGGCAACATGGCAAAACCCCATCTCTACTAAAAATACAAAAATTAGCTGGCCATGGTAGTGTGCACTTGTAATCCCAGCTACTCAAGAGGCTGGGGTTGGAGGATCACTTGAGCTCGGGAGGTGGAGGTTGCAGTGTGCATTCTGACCTGGTGACAGAGTAAGACCCTGTCTAAAAAAAAAAAAGAAAAGAAAGAAGAAAGAAAAAGAAAAAAAGTCTTCCCACACTTATAAATACGAAAGTCTTATCAGAGACACTGAATTTCCAAATGTATAATAAATTAGCAACATACTTGCCAAGGCATTGGTGTTATAGTGGTTAGCATAGCTGCCTTCCAAAATTAGCAACACACACCAACTCCTCACCTTCCCCTTTAATGTGTGGTGATTGCTTGTTGCCCTTTGTGGACCTTTCTCAATATACTTCCATTGACAGGCTGTTATTCCTGGAACATCTTTTGACTTGGAATGGATCTTTTGGAGATGGAAGTTATAGATGTGATTTATCAATATGATCTTGATGTTCATTTTACAGGATTACACTCGGATCTAGGCATGAGTTAGAAGGAGGGGGGGGCGGGGCAGAACAATTTGCCCTGGCCTAGTACTGCTTCAGCATTATCACAGGACATGCCCAGATACCTTTGGGTTCAAGAAATACAGATTAAAAAAAAAAAAAAAAAAGGAGTACTTCTGGTCACTTTCATAGAATTCAAATTAACACTAGAAAAAGTTTTCCCATATAAACCAAGCCTAATACTCCATCAGTTCAATTAGAGAATCTTCACAATAGGAGGGACTCAAGAAGTCACCCAAGCCAATCTTTAACTTAGTGCAGCAATGCCCTCCTCCAGCTTCCCTGGGACTGCTTCTCCTCCAGCCTCTACTTGAATCCCACCCCCATCCTCCAGCCCCCAGTGACTGGGAACTCACAATCTAGGAGGTAGCTCATATTCTAATGTTAGAAAACAGATTAATATTCCTAAACTCCTCCTTCCTTATAAATTCAGCCTACTGAGCCTAATTCTACCTTCAAGAAGAAAAATAATCATGTTGTTTTCCTCTTCTACATGGCAGCCTTCTTTAAATCAGAAACTAACTATATTATGTCCCTTGAAGTCTTCTCTATCATTGTTCAGGTCAATCACCTCAAATGATCTCTAATTCATCCTCAAATATGCCCCCAGAAATTGAGTGCAGCTCTCCAGACTGGGCCTGACTTACGGAGAGAGCACGAGACTTAGGTCCTGTGATAGGGATCACAGGCTTCTCATTCAAGCAGAGGTTACAAATCTGTGTGTTTGTAGCTGCATCTTGCTTGTTTATTGAATTTAGGACCAGCTGATTTTCAGGCACTATCCTACATGGACACGTGGACAGCCACCTCAGCAACTCTCCTGCCCAGGTGACTGCAATAACTCCAGTGTCAGCTGGACAGTTCTAAATCAATGCCTCAATGTCCCTCTAAATCGAGTATATCCCAAGCAAAGTATATCTTCCTTCACCAATCTCTCTCCCTTTTTTGTTTTTTGTTTTTTGTTTTTTTTTTTTTTGAGATGGAGTCTTGCTTTGTCACCAAGGCTAGAGTGCAGTGGCATGATCTTGGCTCACTGCAGCCTCCACCTCCCATGTTCAAGCGATTCTCCTGCCTCAGCCTCCCAAGTAGCCACGATTACAGGTGCCCACCACCACGCCTAATTTTTGTATTTTTAGTAGAGTTGGGGTTTCGCCATGTTGGCCAGGCTGATCTCCACCCCCTGACCTCAGGTGATCTGCCTGCCTCGGCCTCCCAAAGTGCTGAGATTACAGGTGTGAGCCACCACGCCCAGCCTCTCTCCTCATTTCTATCCGTGTTCCCACTGTTCTCTTGAGTGACGTGAGCTCAAGTCTTAGGCCATCCTTGATTCCTCCCTGCTTCTCTTCAGTCTGGGCCCCACCTAGTTCCTCCTTTCAGTGCCTTTCACAGTCTTCTTTCCATTCTCATTGCCAGGGCTCCTGGCCAGGGCCCTGTGTCCTTGGCCTGATTATCCCAGCAGTCTCTTCATTGAGCTCTCTGCTCCCCGCCACCTCACCTCCTATGCCCACACACACTGTTTCCTCCATATTCTACTATTCCTCATTTGCCATTGTTTATATGCTTTCTTCTTTTGCTATTTGCCTGATTCCTTTATATTTTGTCTTTCAAGTTTCCAAGACTAGAGACCATGCATCTCTTTGTAACTTCAGCAATTTATAAAGAAGGCCTTTAACAAATATTTCCTGTTGACAATAAATATGATATTAGAATATATTTAGAATATATTTAGATAAAATGATCTTTAGAAAATAGTCCCAAAAGATGAAGAGATATGTAAGTTAAAATAACAACAGCAACAATAATAATATTGATATTTGGTCACTTGACTTTTCTAATGGGCATCTCAGAATTACTTCCGCCACAACTGACCTGTCTGGATCTTCCCAAACCCCCCCGTTTACTTCTCCATAGTTTTCCCTCATGTTAGTAAATGACACCTCCATTCTTCCAGTTGTTCCCCAGCCAGAACATATGGAATCATCCATACTCTATATTCATCAACAAATTTAGTTCTTCTTTCGATATATCCAACACTTCTCACTCACTGCCTTCATCACTACCTTTCTGAATAAAGCAGTCCCACATGCTGTATTCCCATTGCTTTCCATTGTCCTTACCCTGCTCTTTTCTTTTTCACAGCACACATCTCGTCTGATTTATTATATTTATGTGTTTATTATCTGACTTCCTCCATGAGAATGTAACCTCTGGAATGGCAGGGACTTTGTTTTGTTTCTTGCAAAGTCCCAGCTCCTAGAACAGTGATTGGCATGTGGCAGGGGCTCATTAAATATTTATGAATAAATTGATGAATGAATGTATGAACCCAGGACTATCTGATTCCATAACTCATATTCTATCCTGCTACACACTGACCAGGAACCCACCCTATTTCTCCTTGAACACATTTTTCAGCTACTGTGTTCAACAACTAATGTATATTTAAATAAATCTGTTTTCTTTTCAGAATCAGCATTCGAGCTTTTACACAGCTCTTTGATGAGGACCTGAAGGAATTCACAAAGCCACTCTACTCAGACACATTTTTTTCTTTACCCATCACTACTGAATCAGGTAAGGCTAACCTTTACATCATGTTCTATCTACTGCCATGTCACCTACAAGAGCCTCTAATGGAGAGAGATTGGCTGATGATGGGGGAAACATTTTCATTTGGAACTGAATCTTTGTGTGGCCAAAAATTGATGTGTATCAAAGGGATTGCACAATTTCTCTAGAAGAATGGATTGAAAGGGAATTAATCTAAAAAGCAGGTGGAAGTACAGTATTTTTTTTCTATTAAAAATGAATTATTTTCTAAATAGTGAATGAAAACCATTAAAAGCAAGAGTTTTCACAGGCGGAAATATAAGTTAGTACAAAAGGCTTTCAGTTAAAAATGAGAATGTATATATGCATATACACAGAAATGCTCAGGAAAAAAAGACTAAAAGAAAAAACACCAAAATATTAATGATGTGTATCTCAAAGTAATGGAACTACAAGTGATTTTTCTTCCTTTTGCTTATTATGTGTTGACTTTGTACTATTAAAAACTGTTGGCCCAGCGCAGTGGCTCACGCCTGTAATCCCAGCACTTTGGGAGGCCGAGGCGGGCGGATCACAAGGTCAGGAGATCGAGACCGTCCTGGCTAACATGGTGAAACCCCTTCTCTACTAAAAATACAAAAAAATTAGCCAGGCGTTGTGGCGGGCGCCTGTAGTCCCAGCTACTCGGGAGGCTGAGGCAGGAGAATGGCGTGAACCCGGGAGGCGGAGCTTGCAGTGAGCCAAGATTGTGCCCCTGCACTCCAACCTGGGCAACAGAGTGAGACTCCGTCTCAAAAAAAAAAAAAAAAAAAAACAAACTGTTAATGTAAAAGACTATACATAACAATTTCTGAAAGAGAGACTTCTCTAGTGTGTTAGAGGGAAAGCCTGACTAATAATAGCGGCTAGTATTTACTGTTCACCTTCTCTGTGGAGACACAGTTTTAAGCATTTTACATAGAATAACTTGTCCAATTCTCATGACAGTCTTTTGAGGTAGATGCTATTATCATCCCCATATTAAAGATGAGGACATGAGGCACCAGAGATTAAGTAACTTGCCCAAGATGGTACAGCTGAAATTCTGGCACTTTCTGCCCAAGCATACAACCTCTGCACTGCCCTGTCTCTGAATACTTCCACCAGGCTGAGAATAGCATCATTTCATCCCCTTCTTTCTTAACACCATCGTCTGCACAGCCTTTTGCTGTAGCCCGTGTTCTGCAGTGCTTGATCTCTAGGTCTGGGAAGTTCTTTACAGCTAAAACCATCTCTCGTGCTGCATGACAAAAGATGACTCAGCCTCACAAACATTCCAATCTATTTATGCCAAATATAGGGATAATCTCCCACTTTTCAAGCCAAAGGGGGATGAGAACACAGTTAAGCGGATTTAGATGTCTTTACTTATAATTTAATGTAGGGACTTTGTAAACACAATTCTTTCCTTTTTGATATATTGTTACATGACAAAAACTGCATGTAGTCCAGTACAGGAAGACAGTAAACGTATATTCAAAAAATGATATTAACCACACTCAAGGAAAGATGATTGTGTTGATTTGATAAGTCTTGAAAGGCAACATGGAACAAACAAATCTAAGGTCTTAAAATGCAACTTCAAACATGGGCCACTTCACAGACCTAAATTTAAGGGGTAACACAGTAACACTTTTACAAGAAAACATAGGTATAACTCTTTGTAACCTTGGATTAGAAAATAGCTTTTAAGATATGACACCAAAAGCATAAGCTACAAAAGAAAAAAAATAGACAATTTGGATTTAATTAAAATAAAAAGCTTGTGCTTCAAAGGACACTATCAACAAAGTAAAAAGACAACCTACAGAATTGGGAGAAAATATCTGCAAATCCCATATCTGATAAGGGCTGAATATCTAGCATATAAAGAACTCTTACCTCACAATTTAATAACAGAAACACAAATTACACTGTATATATAGTATTTTATATATATATGTGTATATATATATATATTTTTTTTTTTCAAGACGGGGTCTTGCTCTGTCACCTAGGCTGTAGTGCAGTGATGCCACCTTGGCTCACTGCAACCTCCACCTCCCAGGTTCAAGCAATTCTCCTGCCTCAGCGCCCCAAGTAGCTGGGACATCAGGCACGCACCACCATGCCCGGCTAATTTTTGTATTTTCAGTAGAGACGGGTTTTCACCATGTTGGTGAGGCTGGTCTCAAACTCCTGGCCTTGTGATCCACCTGCCTCGGCCTCCCAAAGTGCTGGAATTACAGGTGTAAGCCACCGTGCCCAGCCAAATTACACAATATTTAAATGGGCAAAGGCTCTGAATAGACATTTCTCCAAAGAAGATGTACAGTTGACTAATAAGCACATGAAAAGATGCTCAACATCAGCAGTCATTAGGGAAATGCAAATCAAAATCACAAGAAGATACCACTTCACACCCAGTAGCATGTCTATAATCAAAAAGACAGTAACAAGAGTGAGGATATGAAGAAATCAGAACCTTCCATACACCGCTTATGAGAATGTAAAATGCTGTAGCTGCTTTGAAAAACAGTTTATAGAAATATTAAACCTAGAGTTACCATACGACCCAGCAATTTCACTCCTCAGTATATACCCAGGAGAAATGAAAACATATGTCCACATAGAAACTTGTACATGAATATTCATGCAGCATTATTCATAATCGCCAAAAAGTAGAAGCAATTTAAATGTCCATCAATGGATGAATGGATAAACAAAATGTGATATATCCATACAATGGACTATTATTCAACCATAAAAAGGAATGAAGTCTTGGTATATGCTATAATATGGATGAACCTTGAAATCATTATGCTCAATTAAAAGAGCCAGTCACAAAAGATCACAGATTTATGATTTCATTTTTATGAAACATCCAGAATAGGCAAATCTACAGACACAGAAAGTAGATTAGTGGTTGCCAGGGATCGTGAGGAGGGAGGAATGGGACTGACTGCTAAGAGGTATGTGGTTTCTTTTGAGGGTGATGAAAATGTTTTAAAATTGATTGTGGGGACATTTGCAAAACTCTGTGACTATACAAAAGACCATTGAATTGTACAATTTAGATGGGTGAGTTGCATGCTATGTGAATATTTCAATAAAGCTATTTTAAAAATGAGGCCACTCTTACCTCTTCATAAACTCCCAGTAGCGGTACCATACCAGATAATAAAAATAAGACTTTGTTAAAATAGCTCCAAGCAATCCACTGGATTTTCCAAAGCCCCAAATGCTTTGTAACATGTTTTATATAAATGAAATTGCATTTTTATCTTGGTGGCAAACTTATGGCCTTTATCTTAGGTGCCCCAAGCTTTATATACAAGTGCAAAGTCCAAAACACCTCTAGAAGCTATATGCCACTAACTTCAAAAGTATACAGTGACACCTGGCCTCACTGCTACCGGGTGGGGGCCAGCCTTTCATCTTCTTAGGTGCATACTCCTAGCCTTTGGAAAGTAAATGCCTCATCGTGGGCATCACTTGAATTCTATTTGTAATAACATTACTTGGGAGATATGGCTTCAATAGCTTTCTTACTGGTTCCCTAGCACTAATTTTCCCACCTGCGTTTGTTGTTTCTATCTGGATTATTGTAGAGCCCTTGTTTGGAGCTATTGAAGGTGTGAGTGCTGGTCTGTTTTTAATTGGCATGCTAGTGGCTGTTGTTGCCTTATTGATCTGCAGACAGAAAGTGAGGTAAGTACAAAGCTCCTTTTCATGATTGGACCCACAACTTTAAAAATGCAACTGAAAATTCCCTTTAGGCTGAAAACTAAGAAGTGAAAATAATTTAATCTTTCCAGGTTAAATTGTCACTGTTTTCTCAATAAAAACAAAAGTCAAACTCTAAAGCCATGACTCACTTTTCTCAGTTCTTTTATATCCCATTGATGAATTCGTCCCTTGCCAAAGGACTGAGGGGCCATCTATAGCTTTATTTAAAGATGAAGTGACTCATTTTGCACAGGAAAAAAAATATTTGTGTGTGTGTGTGGTTCATATCCTCATGAAGACAGAGATGTTTGCAAATTGCATGTCCAAGTGCTCTTCTGAAATATCCTGAAAAGTGTGGTTGACATCACCATTTTGTAGTCCATATCTGCCATCCTAATTTAAGAAGGGACCAAAAAGAACCAAATAGCATGTGGCCCCAGTGTCGTGCCTTCTTCTCTTAGTGAATTTTTTTTCTTAATTTGGCACATGTTCCTCTTTATTGAAGTCGTGTCTGGCATCTGAAATTTACTGGATTTTTTTTAAGCAAAGTTTTATTGAGAATGTGGGAAGTGATTATAACCTGTAGCCAAAAACCAGGAGACAAATCTTCAGTTTTTGCAGAGATCCGTTTCGGGGTGGGAATGATCTACTTTATTCTTTTTCCTTTCCCTCCCTCAGAGAGATGTTGGCTGAGTGCAAATCTACATGAATACTGAAAAATCCGTATTTGCACAAACATGCACAGCCTTACCATAAATGGAAAAATGTGTTCAAGCCAAGTATCATCATCAGAATAAAAGTTCTCTCCCTTATGTTTCAGCCATGGTCGAGAAAGACCCTCTGCCCGTCTGAGCATTCGTAGGGATCGACCATTATCTGTCCACTTAAACCTGGGCCAGAAAGGGTAAGCACCACATTTGCCTTCATATAATTTGTTGAAAGATAGTATTATGTGAAATTTGCTAACAAAGTCTTCTTCTTTTGGTTTCCCTTCACAGTAACCGGAAAACTTCTTGGTAAGAGAGAGAACACATTAATGACTATATTATCTGCCTTTGAAATATGAGTCAGAATGGTTATGGCACTTTCCCTTTTCTGCAGTAACTCTCTTCTCTTTTTGTTTCATTTTTAATTACAGTCCAATAAAAATAAATCAGTTTGAAGGGCATTTCATGAAGCTACAGGCTGACTCCAACTACCTTCTATCCAAGGAATACGAGGTACAACTCAAGCAGAATGAAGCTTCAGCATCCCTAGTTCTTAGCAGAATTTCCTTCCTAATGTTTACTGTGTAATCATAGGCTGATTGGGCTCAGAAGTTAGGAGGCTGCTTAGAATCTCAGCTGAGCACTCTTTTATGCCTAAACTACGCCCTGAACAATACACCATCTAATCTTAGAGGCCAGCTTGAGCTCCAGAATAACACAGCAAACCAAAGGCTACCTGGATCAGACAGTAAAGAAGAATTAACAAATCTCAAATGCAGACCTAATGCTGTCAGATAATTCAGCCTGGCCGTTTGCTTGGCTGAGAGATACTGTGGTTTTGCAAAAAGCACGTAGCTTTTGGATTTGATTCTCAGGTTTGCCACTTGGCTGACCTGGGGCACATCAGTTATCCTGTCTGAGCCTCACCTGTAAAATAGTGAGAGGAACCCTTCCCTTGTGGGGTTGTTGTGGGGATCAGAGCTAATGCATGTTGAATACCAGGCATTCATAAACTGTAGCTAGTGTATCTATTTTCATATTATTATGTATCTCCAGGACTATATGATTTGCTTTATTCTATTTCATATCCTCCACTTACACACTTATTTTTGAACTAACAGGAATTAAAAGATGTGGGCCGAAACCAGTCATGTGATATTGCACTCTTGCCAGAGAATAGAGGGAAAAATCGATACAACAATATATTGCCCTGTAAGTTTTGTGTCAGAATTTGTAATACTGTCTTCCTCCAGCCATTTCTGCATTTTTCTCCAAAAACGAAATGGGGCTAAAGAAATAGAATGTAACTGGATATGGACAATCTCCAGCTCTGAATGCCTTTAATAAGAAGTAACTTGTATATTCCTGCACTTCTCTCCAGAGGGATAATAGCCAGTTTAAATTCTGATTATGAAAGGCCTGTTATGCTATTGACATTTCCCCCATGTGATCCTACTGCTTCTCTTTGGAGGCTAAGCAGTAAATGGGGTTAACAGCAAGGGCTCTGACATCAAGCAGACCTGGGTTTGCTTAGCAAAGTCTTCGGTTAGCAATTTCTACTTAAATTTCCTTACCCCATTAGGTAAAGCAATAGAAGGTAGGTTTTCTGGATTGTGTTCATTCCAGCAGTCAAAGGGAGCCGGCCACTCCATCAGGCAAATATCGTAATGTTACAAAAGGAAGCACAGATGGGGCTTCACGTTGTCTCCTGTGTCTGACTGGTTATAGGCCACCTATGCAATGTGGGGCAAGTTAGTTATCCTGTCTGAGCCTCATCTGCAAACTGGAGATAAGATCCCCTCCCATCGGAGGCTGTTGTGGGGATCAGAGCTAAGGCACATCACACACATTACATAAACTGTAGAAAAATCACTCCAAGACTCAGCGGCAAATCTCTCCTTCCAGATGATGCCACACGAGTGAAGCTGTCCAATGTAGATGATGATCCTTGCTCTGACTACATCAATGCCAGCTACATCCCTGTAAGTGACCCACTAGGCCAGTGTTCGGGATGAGGCTTTGGTGGGTGGCTACACAGGAGATGCCACTCCTGCATGTTCTCGTTATTCTTAGCTTTGGAAACACTTGTAGATTTCAGAAGAGCATGTCTGAATGCCATAAAAAAAAAAATAGGGTATCCAATTCAGTTCCTGCTAAGCCACATTTTTCACAATGGCTATAGTCAAATGAAATTATAATGAGCCCAGGATCCATTTTCATAGGTCATCTACTCTCTGTAGTCCTTAACCTAGATGAGAGCTTCCTAAGGAAGATGGACCCCCCCCTCCCCCCCCCGCTAAAGCTGCCTAGCTAGAGAAGTTGATCCCATGTTATTTGGAATCTGCATAACCACAGACACAACTCAAAGGCTTTATCAAATCTTTGGGCTCTGGTTTTGGTTAGCATCTTGCCACCCTCCTACAGCACACTGCAGTGGAAAAAGCTTTCAGATCAAACAAATCTAGGTTTGAATCCCACTTCTGCCCCTTGTCTCTGTGACCTTGGGTACATTATGTCACCTTTTTGGGCCTCCATTTTCTTTTCCAAAAACTGAAGATAATAATATTTACCTCAAGCAACCATCCACTCACTCAATAAACACTTAGAAATTAAGCGCTAACTGTAAGTCAAACACTGAGCTGTTTACAGGCATGGGATAAGATGGAATCCCAACCCTAAAAGCACTCTCAGAAGAGTTGAGGCAGAAAAAGACAATGACATGAGAAACCTGCCACAGCAGTGCCTCTCCTACATTGAAAGATGTCTGCATCATCTGGGGAATCTTGTGAAAAGGCAGATTCTGATCCAGCAGGGCTGAGGCAGGGCCTGGGAGTCTACATTTCTTTTTTTTTTTTTTTGAGATGCAGTCTCGCTCTGTCACCCAGGCTGGAGTGCAGTGGCACGATCTCTGCTCACTGCAAGCTCTGCCTCCGGGGTTCACACCATTCTCCTGCCTCATCCTTCCGAGTAGCTGGGACTACAGGCACCCGCCACCATGCCCGGCTAATAGTTTTTGTATTTTTAGTAGAGATGGGGTTTCACCGTGTTAGCCAGGATGGTCTCAATCTCCTGACCTCATGATCCGCCCGCCTCGGCCTCCCACAGTGTGGGGATTACAGGCGTGAGCCACTGCACCTGGCTGAGTCTGCATTTCTAACAAGCCTCTGGGTGATTTCAGTGCTGCTGGTCTGAGAACCGCACTCAGCAGCAAGAGGCTAGAGGTTGCCATGGGGCATCTAGGAGGAGAATGTCCCCCAGGAGAGAGAAAGATAAAAGAAGGCTCAGCCAAGCAGGCACCACGCTGAGGATAAGTAAGGATTGGTTAGATGAGAGGCAGTGTTTGCGTGGGTGGGGGTGGCGATGGCAGGGGTGACATAATGTGGAGACCCTGAGGAGAGAGAAAGAGCTTCGAATAGAATCGACAAGGAATTGCTGTCATTGCTGGAGTGCAGAAGGAGATGAAAATATCCCGCTCTTGGACAGTGCTTTGGATTAAATAAGTCCATTAGATGGTAGACGCGCAGTGGACAGTGGTTTCTCTTCCGTGATGCTTCCTGTGGATGACCTACCTTACCAAATTATTCTGACATTGCTTGTCCAAAATGACTAACACTTTTCTACATTAAATAGGGAAAGAGCCTGATTACAGTCCCGCAAACAGTCTACACAAATGCCCCCCCGACACACACATATAATTGAGGGTGAAGTGTTGTCTAGATCAGTGCCTGAGTCCCCCATTTGCTTTTAGAATAGACCCAGGCAAGTAAAAGGGAATGTGGCTCTTAACACTAGTTCAATGTCCTGACCTTTGTCCTTCCTGCTCCCAAGCCTTGACACTTGTGTTAGTATCTTTTTCTGAAGTCAGAGACTTGGCAGAGACCTCCCTATCATCTTAATCTGAAGAACTCTTTGTTTATAGTTCTGAAGAGGCCCATTGTTTCTGACTCTCCATATTGTAAATTCATTGCAGGGCAACAACTTCAGAAGAGAATACATTGTCACTCAGGGACCACTTCCTGGCACCAAGGATGACTTCTGGAAAATGGTGTGGGAACAAAACGTTCACAACATTGTCATGGTGACCCAGTGTGTTGAGAAGGGCCGAGTGAGTAAACAGCCTTCCTGCCATCCAAGCTTTGCTTTCTCTCACCTGGACAGAATTCTGCCCCATCATCAAAGTGCAACCCCGCAAAACCAAGTAGGGATCATGTGAGAACATTGTTAGTGACTTACGCCACTCTGTTCAAACGACTCTAATAGTAAACCCAAGTGAGGCCTCATTCTGATTCTGGGTCTAAAGTTCCAGTCAAAGCTGTTTCCATTTGAGGACTGGGATTACTGGCAGTGCCCATTACACCAAAAGATTACCTGGCCACTTGGCCAATCCATTCTTCAGTGTATGGCTGGGGGAGAGACCCGGTCAGAGTCACTGGACCTGCCCCTCCCCTCCCAGGAAAGGAGAAGTTGAGTTGTAGGCTGTGTTGGCAGACACAAAGTAAAAGAATAATCCAGACAAATTAAGCAACCCCCCTTGTAATGCACTTATCATCCTGCACTTTGTATGGTTATTTTGAGGATTAAAAGAGAGATTACGGCCGGGCGCGGTGGCTCATGCCTATAATCCCAGGACTTTGGGAGGCTGAAGGGGTGGATCACGAGGTCAGGAGATCTATCAGGTGAAATCAGGAGATCAGCAAAAAAACTTAGCCGGGCGTGGTGGCAGGCGCCTGTAGTCCCAGCTACTTGGGAGGCTGAGGCAGGAGAATGGCGTGAACCCGGGAGGCGGAGCTTGCAGGGAGCCCAGATCACGCCACTGGACTCCAGCCTGGACGACAGAGCGAGACTCCATCTCAAAAAAAAAAAAAAAAAAAAAAAAAAGGATTACATGTGAAGTACCCAGTATCTGCGCTCAGTAAATATATGCTTACAATCCTCTTTCCCTTGTCTGCGTACATGTAAAGACGAGCTTAGCTAAATGTTCTAACTTCTCAAAGATCTCTTGGCACATGGCCCACGTTAGGACAGTGACATAAAAATATGAATGAAGCAGGGCCAGGAAGACAGTGCCTTCCTGCACCCAACTAGATATTTCTTTAGAAAGAACAATACATTGTGAACCACAGTTTACCTGCTAGTGGAACTGAAATGCCAAGGGGGGAAAAAAAAACCAAAACCTCAAGCCATATATCACTGGGCCTAAAAAATGAGTGAACCCAAAGGCTGGCGTTAGGGGTGCTCCTTGTGCAGGCTCTCCCCTTCTCTTGGAGCAGCACCTCAGCTTCAGCACTGGCCACGAGAAGGTTAATATAAAGTAGTTGGTCAAATTGCTTTAGCAGCTGATCCCAGATTCCTAACTCCGGAAGACATTTGGAGGAGGGAAACCGCAGGTTCACAAAGGAGTAACTTTTCCGGACTCACGTTTTTTCTGTCTGTCCTGTTCTAGGTAAAGTGTGACCATTACTGGCCAGCGGACCAAGATTCCCTCTACTATGGGGACCTCATCCTGCAGATGCTCTCAGAGTCCGTCCTGCCTGAGTGGACCATCCGGGAGTTTAAGATATGCAGTGTATGTTAGCTTGCTTGACTTCATTTAACAACCGAGCTTGGGGAGATGAATGAAATCTGTGAATCCCACTTTTGCTGGTTCCTCTCTTGTAGTTTCAGCCCAGAGGAATTGCTCCATGGCTCAGTTGTCAAGCTTGAAGGTTTGCATTGGACATTTCCTCTTATTATCCTGCTCTCTGCTCTTACAGGAGGAACAGCTTGATGCACACAGACTCATCCGCCACTTTCACTATACAGTGTGGCCAGACCATGGAGTCCCAGAAACCACCCAGTCTCTGATCCAGTTTGTGAGAACTGTCAGGGACTACATCAACCGAAGCCCAGGTGCCGGGCCCACTGTGGTGCACTGCAGGTACTGGGACGCCTAGCAGCCAATAAAATGGCAGCCATGAGGGGGCTGTGGAAAAATGTGTAAGCATGGGGAATTTGGTAGGTGGAGGATTTGTCTGGACCAACCAGCCTGCCTCACCCCCACAGGGTTTTATAACGTTCCTCCCCTTCTGCCAACGTCATTCCTCTTCCCTGACTTCTCCTTTTTCACTTTCTCCCCCTGTAGCTCTCTCTCACCCTCACTCTCCAGCCTTCTCTCTCCCTCTTGCTCTTTTCCTACTTTCTGAAATCCAAAGTCCTGATGGGAATTCCATGCTTTCCATCATCAGGCATATCACCTTCAATCTAAGTTCCCAACAACTCCCTTCCCATTCTAGCCAGGAAAGTGAGCACACAAGCTTATTCTTGCCTCTGGTCATTCTTCCATTTTGGGATGGCTTTATCTCTCTTCTCCACCTAAGTCCTACCTATCCTTCAAGATTATTTTCTAATCTTCCCTCCGGGTCTAGTAGCATGTCTTTGTCTATTTGTGCTGCTAAAACAAAACACCACAGACTGGATAACAAATAATAGAAATTTATTTATCACAGTCTAGAGGCTAGGAAGTCCAAAATCAAGGCACTGGCAGGTTCAGTGTCTGTTGAGAGCTTGGTCTCTGCTTCCAAGATGGTGCCTTGTCACTGTGTCCTCCAGAGCAGACAAAGGCTGTGTCCTCACATGGAGGGAGGGATGGAAGGGCAAAAGGACCTAGCTAGTTCCCTCCAACCCATTTATGAGGGCAGAGCTCTCATGACCTAATCACCTCCTCTACCTCTTAATATTGTTGCACTGAAGATTAAGTTTCAACATGAATTTTTGGAGGCGACACAAACATTCAAACCACAGCATAGCAATTGCCATCTGTAGCACCTAATTTTTTCTCTTAAGTTTCTGTTCTCTTGATTTCTCTTTGCTTCAGTCTGTCCAGAAAATCAACCTAACAAGTGAAATCTCTCTCTCTGGGGAGCCTGGTATTTAGCTAATTAATGTTTGCAGCAATACTTTGATAGCCCTAACCGAATGGCACTAATAAATATGCAGCAGGGAATTACAGCAGTAAGAGAAATGCCAAGTGTACTCATCTCCCTCCTGTCAGCCCAGCACCCTAGGTGCCCGGCTTTCCTATGTCCTTGGAACCTTGACACTTTTAATAGGAAGGTGAGGCACTCACCTCAGAGCTTTCTGCTTTCTGAAAAATGGCAGGCATTTTTGTCCAGGACCACTGGAGAACTGTCCTTTATCTTATAAATGTGCATATCAAAAATCCCCAGATGCTACAACCATTTTGGGGAGCAATTTGGCAATCCCTAGTGAAGTTGAAGGTGTTCGTGCCCATGAGCAACCCAAGAGTTCTGCTTCTAGGTTTCGACCCCTGAGAAATCTCCACATATATTCATGTTCATTGCAACACGTTTTAATAGAGAAAAATTTTAAATGATCTTATTACCACTGGATTAGCAGTGGTTTATGAGAGAATTAAAAGAAATTAGATCAGCTGGGTGTGGTATATCCTGCCTGTAATCCCAGCACTTTGGAGGCCAAAGTGGGAGGATCACTTGAGGCCAGGAGTTCGAGACCAGGCTGGGCAACTATTAGGGAGACCTTATCTCTACAAATCTTTTTTAATTAGCTGGGAGCAGTTATATGCGCCTGTGGTCCCAGCTACTCAGGAGGCTGAGGTGAGAGGATTGCTTGAGCCTGGGAGGTGGAGGCTGCAGTGAGCTATGCTTGTGCCACTGCACTCCAGTCTGGGCAACAGAGCAAGACCCGGGGAGGGAAGAAGATCTATATGTAGCAATATAGATAAATCTGAAAATATAATATTGAGTAGGAAAGTTGACAAAAAGATACCTAAAGCATGTATATTACCGTTTCAGTAGATTTTTGAAACATAAATGTTGTTTATAGATTTACCTTTATGTAGGAAAAGTATTAAAAACATGCATGGAAATGATACCTAGTAAGTGCAGAGCAGGACTTATGGTGGAGGACGGACAGGAAGGGAATGGAGATGGAAGACTATGTGGAGGTGGGATTGGGGGACTCTAGGTTAAACTTGTTTGAGAGAAAAAGAGCACATTGAGAGAAGGAAATATTCCTATCTTCTCCCTTAACTGGGAAGGGAAAAGAAAGATTGTACCAGAGTCTCCAGATGCAATCTTGAAAGGCAAATTTAATAAAAAGGCTCGATCTTCCTTTGCCATCTCTTCTAGTGCTGGTGTGGGTAGGACTGGAACCTTTATTGCATTGGACCGAATCCTCCAGCAGTTAGACTCCAAAGACTCTGTGGACATTTACGGAGCAGTGCATGACCTAAGACTTCACAGGGTTCACATGGTCCAGACTGAGGTAAGAGTTATAGACTGAAAGTTATAGGCCACCCTCCTCCCCACTATATTCCCACAAAAAAAAAACCAGACTTTAATCTGACAAGGGGAAATAACTATGACACATTAGGAAGAGAAAAAAAGAACTGAATATAGATATTTTCTAAGACTTGTTATTTTAAAACAAATCTCACTGGTCTTGAAGGTGACCATCTTGAGGCTCATTTTAAGATAGGCTGGCAAAGGAGCATAAGAACCTCAGTTAGGAAAGAAGAAGATCCCAATCTCTTTTCTCCCCCAGCCTCACTCCCTCCACCTACAGCCCCATTTCGGGAGTGTATGTAGATTGTGAAGACCACATGCTTCCATCTGTGCAGCACTTTGACATTTGCAGGGCATTTTTGAACACGTTCTCATTAAATTTTCACAATAACCTGGCGAGACATATTATATTCCATTTCCAGACTAGAAAATGAAGGTCCATAAGCTTAAGGGCTTTGCACAAAGCCCACAGCCATGAAGTGGCTGAGGTGGCTTGGGCACTATTTCTAGAGAACCCTGGGCCCTTGAGTGTGCTATAAGTGTACTAGCCTCAGGGTCAGATCTCTTCCTCAATAGAGACCAAGCATTCACTCCTCTGCATCAATGCCTTCCAAGGCTGAAGTTCTCTTACCCTCGTGTTTCACAAATTTTTCTACAACTAACTATGAAAATCCTCTGTATTAAAAAAAAAAAAAAAAATCCATAGTTGGAAAAGTAAAAAGTTCTACATGCTTCTGTGTCCCCTCTTAGAGTCACAGTACCCAAGGACACTGCACAGACAGCAATGCTCCACAAAAAGCCTCTTGCAGCCATGGCCCCTCTTTGAGCTTTGTTGAACCCACTATTTCCAAAACCATCTTGACCTCTGAATTCTTTTCTTGTAGCAGCACATATTAATATCCTGCATTCAAGCCAGCAACAATTGAACCAGTGAAATTAAAATAAAAATTAAAAATATCCTGCAGAACTCACATTTGGCAAAACAATGGCCTCATTGCCTCCTGCAGGCAGGATCCTCTGCCACCACTATTGTCCTGGGCTGGGAGTAGATTCCACCATATTTTGAATGTTTTATTATGAAATTGTTTTAAAAAAATACACAAAACATGGCTGGGTACAGTGGCTCATGCCTGTAATCCCAACGCTCTAGGAGGCCCAGCGGGGGCAGATCACTTGAGGCCAGGAGTTTGACACCAGCCTGGGCCACATGGCAAGAGCCCATCTCCACAAAAAATTTTTAAAAAGAAAATACACAAAACTAGGAAAAACAGTATAGTGAGTTTCCATGTACCCAAACCCCGATCAGTATTCTGTGTTCTTTTCCCATCTGTATCCCACATTTAATGTTCCCCTACCCCATGGCATTACGCCATTGAAGCAAATCCCACTTACCACATTATTTCATCCTTAAATACACATATACGTGTATATACCTATGTATGTGTACCCATGTAATACATGTCATATTGCATATATGTGTGTATATATGTGCATGTGTATATGTGTACATTTGTATGGATATATGTGATATTACATATACTGCATATATACATATGTATGGGTATATATGTGTGTGTGTGTGCGAACATGTGTGTATGTGTGTGTATATATATATATGTATACATATATTTGATAAGGAGTCTTTAAAATTATGACCACAATGTCATTATCACATCTGTGTCTTAACCATAATTCCTAAACATCATCTAATATCCAGTCAGTATTTAAATTTCCCTAATTATCTCAAAAAATTGCTTTTTATAAAAAAACTGTAGTTGGTTTTCATTAGAATCCAGAGTTTACATATTTCATTTGGTTGAAGTGTCTCTGAAATATTTTTTAATCTATAATCCTCCCTCCCATTTGTTTTATATGACATTTATTTGTTAAAGAAGCCAGCTCATTTGTTCGGTAGATTTTCCCACATTCTAGATGTGGCTGATTGCTTTTTCATGGTGGTAATGTATTCCTTTACTCCCCATGGATTTTGTCAGCTGGTGGTTAGATCTGGAGGCCTGATTAAACTCAATGCTTCGTGGGTGGTGCTGAGGGCTTTCTGTTGCATGACATCAGAAGGCAGATCACCATGTCTGTCTCTCTTTCAGCACTGAGAAAATTGACGATGAGTTTAGGGAGTGTCAGCCTGAACCCTTCATTATCCCCATCAACCTTTCACTTAATGGTTTTAGCAGTCACTGATGACCTCCGCCTAGCTCTGTCATTTCATCAGAGGCTGCAGAATTATATTACCCTGTATCATAATTATTAACCTTCAGCTTTCTCCAGACTATACATTCCTAGAGGGTGGGAACCTGTTTTCCTTCTCTAGATCCTCAATATTTTTTAATCTTTTAAATGAACAAATATCCTACACTTATGTTGCTAAAAAGTCAGCATTAATATTTTGTTAGTTTACTGTCACTTTCACAATTTGTAACTTGGGGAAGAGGAGGTTATATTGTAAATAGTCTCAAACTGTGTGTATTTATGTGTGTGTGTGTGTGTGTGCGCGCATGTGCTCTAGTAATTGTCAGAGGATCCTTGGGCCATGTATCACTTCCATACACCTGCCCCAAACTCATGAGGCATTTTGGCAACTAGGAGGGACTCTACTGTCAATATAACTGGCTGACTTTCAGAGCAGAGGTAACACAATGTTCCGCTTCCTCCTTCTCCTTAGAAATAACTCCATCTTTATTCTGTTCTCCTTTTCCTCCTGCCTCACTGAGGATGCTGTGGCTTAGTGCCTCAGCTTGTCTTCTTAATGTTTGAGTTCCCCAAGGTTCTGTCCTCAAGGCACCACCCTTTCTCTCAGTCTTCATTCTTTGTGATATTCTCCATTCCCATACATGCTCATGTTACCCAACTCTAATTCTCCTGTCTCCACATACCTGTAAGTGCCTGCCTACCAGATGGATTCCCCCAGAAGCCTTACAGCCATCTAACTCCAAAAAGATCAAAGCCAAACTCATTCTCTTTCTTTCAAAAAACCAAACAAAACAACAAAAACATTCCTCCTGCTCTTGCACCTTCCAGTTTCATTTAATAGTATTGCCATCCATGTGTTTGCCCAAGCCAGGGAGCTGACTTCTTATATTTTTTAAGGGATGGGGGTCTTATGTTGCCCAGACTGGACTCAAACTCTGTGCTCAAGCAATCTTCTACAGTTGTGCACCACCACACCTGGCATGCTTACATGCATGGATAGGTGCATTTATTATTTCTATTTTTTGTTTATTTACATGGTGAGACAAGATCTCACTATGTTGACCATGCTAGACTCAAACTCCTGGGCTCAATGGCGTGGATTTCTTTTCCTCCAGTTTCCACATCCAAGCAGTCACGAAGTCCTTTCCTTCCCTTGGAGCCAGCCCCTCATCCCACTGCCACTGCCCTTGGACAGTCCTTTATCAACTCTCATTAGCCCTGCTAATGAGTAGCCTCCTAGTGGGTCTCCTGCCTTCAGTTCTGCCCTAATGATCCCTTCATCACCACTGCCACCATCAAAGTTCCCTTGCTGACTCTGTCAGCTCCCTGCAAAAAAATCGTGAAAAGCTCACCACTGCTTGTAAAATGAAGTTCAGACCTCATCCTGGGTACAAGCCTCTTTATAACCTGACCCCAACTTACTCCTCCAGCTTCATGTCATTGTACTAGCCACCACCAGTGATTAGGGTCTGCCAAATTAAGGAAGGTTTACCCACCTGGGCCAGAATCCACTTTCAGTCTTTCCATCATAATGAAATAAACATTGCAGTAAGATAAAATTTTCTATCTCCCTTTTTTCTCACACAAAATTCCAAATGCTATCCAGGTATTAGGTTGGTGCAAAAGTAATCACGGTTTTTGCCATTACTTTTAATGGCATTAACTGCATTTTAATGGCATTTAAATGCATACATTGCATTTAATGGCATTTAATGGCATTACTTTTAATGGCAAAAACCGTGATTACTTTTGCATCAACCTAGTATCACCTGCCTTGCTTTAAGCCTCTGCTGAAGTTGAGTTGTTTCTACAGGCTCAGAATCCCTGGTGCTAGAGCTTGCATTTGGTAATGGGAGTGGGTGCAGAGGAGTGTGATCTGTGGCTGAGCCCCTGTGGGTGACTATTTCAGCAAAAGACAGAGGACATTCGGACCCCTGGTATTTTTCTGGGTCCATGGTGACAGTGAACTTCAACTTACCTCTGTCTTTATTTGAGATACAAAGGGACGCAGGTCTTCACAAGTTTTCAAACAGCAAGCATTTCTAAACGAAGAGGCGTTGGTCAGGGGATTTATGAGTGTCCCTTCTTCTTTTACGCTGCTTTGAGGAAAATTTGCAGCCTGACCCTGAGAGAGACACTCAGGGAGCAATAACCTGTTAAAGAACAATAGATGATAGTCACTGTCTCGATCTCATTTGCTTCTGCTGGGAAGGAAACACTGAGATGTTGTAGGACTAAGGACCTCAGGTTCCATTTGGGGCACTGTTCGAGGGGTTTC
Organism: Macaca nemestrina; assembly: GCF_043159975.1. NCBI lineage: Eukaryota > Metazoa > Chordata > Mammalia > Primates > Cercopithecidae > Macaca > Macaca nemestrina. Next base: position 62,948,331 of record NC_092134.1, read on the forward strand.
CCGTGACCCACGCAACCAGCATTTTATCTGCACTAGACTTCTCATGATTTCCAGAATATATGTGAAATGTTATGTTGCCTTACTTCTTTGCTTGAATTCTTATAAATATCACCTTTTCTCTTTAGCTTGATAGCTTCCTCCCCTCAAAATGAACCTAATGGCTTTCTCTTCTGTATGAAACCTTATACACAATTGTATCTTATGTTTATCATCTTACAGGTGTTTGTTCACTAAATACTAAGCCATGCACTCAGGGATCACAAAAAGACTATAATACTATAAATAATATCTAATACTCCAAATATTGGTGAAATTGAATGGAACTGAATGTGTCAACACTAAGCCAAGCCTTCACCAGTTAACAAAAAATTATCTTTTGTGATCTGAGATTCATATATTAGGCTTTGTCTACTTTTCATTAAGAATAAAGTGAGGCCGGGTGCGGTGGCTCAAGCCTGTAATCCCAGCACTTTGGGAGGCCGAGACGGGCGGATCACGAGGTCAGGAGATCGAGACCATCCTGGCTAACACGGTGAAACCCCGTCTCTACTAAAAAATACAAAAAAATAGCCGGGCGAGGTGGCGGGCGCCTGTAGTCCCAGCTACTCGGGAGGCTGAGGCAGGAGAATGGCGTAAACCCGGGAGGTGGGGCTTGCGGTGAGCTGAGATCCAGCCACTGTACTCCAGCCTGGGCGACACAGCGAGACTCTGTCTAAAAAAAAAAAAAAAAAAAAAGAATAAAGTGAGAAGCACATTAACAATCTCACTGCTTTAGAGTAATCATTTTCAAAGGGACATTCTATTGGGAAAAGAAGAATTTATATTTAAGACAAGGCAAATTAATGGATATTAACTTGTTTCAAAGCCCATGGTGAATCATTGTTAAAGAATTTATTAATAGGCCATAGCACAGATGTACTAGAGTTCATTCACAGCTTACCTCTAAGGTCCCAAAGTAATTTAATATCCCAGTAGAAGTGAAAAAATGAATTATGCTTTGGGTGGGAGGGAACAGGGAGGTTTCAGTCTATAGTTTGGTGGATCCTTTTTAAGGTAGCGAAAAGAGACTGCTTTATACTAGCAACCATTCTCAGATACCTTTCTCAGATTTTCAAGATTGAGACTGCATATAACATTCATAATAAATGACAAAGGTCTGTGAGCAGAGAATAGTTATCAATATTATTGCAGGCCTCACTTCTTATTGATTTGGTTGTTTAAAATGTCCTTTTCTAGGACATTTTAAGGCTGGGTACAGTGGCTTTTTTCTAGGCTGGGTACAGTGGCTCACACCTGTAATCCTAGCACTGTGGGAGGCCAAAGGAGGAGGATGGCTTGAGGCCAGGAGTTTCAGACCAGCCTGGGCAACAGAGCAAGACCCTGTCTCTAAAAAAAATTTTTTTTAATTTATCTAGGTCTGATGGTCCATACCTATAATCCCAGATACTCAGGAGACTGAGGTGTGAGAATCACTGAAGACCAGGAGTTCAAAGCTGCAGTGAGCTATGATTGTGTCACTGTACTCCAGCTTAGGCGACAGAACAAGACCCCGTCTCTTAAAAAAAAAAAAAAATTAAATGTTCTTATCTATTGATTATACCAGACCTACCTTATATAGTCCCATGGATACATGACCAGGCTAGCTTCCAATCAGGGACAATATCTAGTGCCAACCCATAAAAATAAGTACCTGTTTACTTGGAAAGATTGTTAGTGAGGAAAGACCTAATTGTTCTACTTTGTATCTCAAACCTCTAAAATACTTTAAGACTGACTGCACTGATTGCCTTAAAAACAAGGTCTGGAAATATTTTTCAATATCCATCTGACTGACATCAATCTATATCCTTTAATGGACAAAGGATGTTGGCTATAAAAGAGACCTTTGCCTCCTTGTTTAATAAGTAGGGAAACTGAGATCCCAAGAAGCCTGATGGCTCAGCCTAGGCTGGCCGGAGGCTGCCGAGAGCCCACAATTCATGACTCCCTCTGGGCCGTTGCTATATCAGCAAGGGAAAGTTCCGCAGAAATCCATTTCCTTGTAAGAGAACTCAGGGAGTATAAGGAAGGGGGCCCAATGCACAAGCTTGGCTGCCTGTGGCTGAGACACAGTGGTCAGTGGAGGTCTTTATGGTCACCAAAGCACTGACTCTTCTATATCTATTTATATTTCAAAAGTAGTAAATTCTCAAATAGCCAACAGGTGGATCTGTCCTCACTGTGTAACCCTTGTAGTTCTTGGCAGTCAGCCAACATCTTTGAGATTCTTCCACGTGGCAAACTCAGATGCTGAGAGGAGAGGTGGATAAGACACTGGCCTTGCACTCAAAGAACTAACAGTCCAGCGGGGCTTATTGTACACACCTTCCTTTGTTCACTATGTTCCTAGAATAAAGGGAACAAACCAGCAGAGTATGCAGGGAAATGATTTTCTCATTCAGTAATGCAATGAAATTGGGATTCATATAAGAAAACTGGTGTAGTGAAAAAGACATGACTTTGAGGTCACATCTCCAAGATCAAATCCTGGGGCCCCATTTCTTAGCTGTGTGACCTTGGAGAAGTTACTTTTGAGTCTCAGTTTATACTGACAATTATATTTACTTCACAAGGTTGCTGAAATCATTAAATGAGATAATTTATGTAAGCTACATAGCAGTCTCTGGCATTCGTTCATCTACTGAATTTGTGAAGGATCTACTATGTACTAGACACAGTTGTAGGCTCTCGCAGAACATACTATATATATACACACACACACACATATACACATAAATACATATATATAAATATAGACACACAAATATACATATATACACATAAATATTATAAGAATGAAAAAATGCCACCTCTCTGCCCATTATCATTGTTCTCTTTTCAGTGGTAGTAAAAGACATTCTTTTATTTACCAGAGACCATTAGTGAAGTGATGATCAAGAAATTTGCTAACTATATAGAATTCCATTATTGTCAATAGTTTGTGAGAGTCTCTCATCTTTCTCATGCAGGAGAACAGGCTCTCCTCTGACATGTTTCTGCTTTTCTACAGTGTCAGTATGTCTACCTACATCAGTGTGTAAGAGATGTCCTCAGAGCAAGGAAGCTACGGAGTGAACAAGAAAACCCCTTGTTTCCAATCTACGAAAATGTGAATCCAGAGTATCACAGAGGTAGGCACTTACTTCACTCACTTCCAAGTTCCTTCATCAAGATATGGTCAATCTGGCCAGGCACAGAGGCTTACACCTGTAATCCCAGCACTTTGGCAGGCTGAGGCAGGATGATCACTTGAGCCTAAGAGTTTGAAACCAGCCTGGGCAACATAGGGAGATCCTGTCTCTACAAATAACTAAAAAAAAAAAAAAAAAAAAAAAAATCAGACAGACGGCACATGCCCATAGTCCCAGTTACTTGGGAGGCTGAGGGGAAGGATCGCTTGAGCTCGGGAGGTCAAGGCTGCAGTGAGCTGAGATCGTACCACTGCACTCCAGCCTGAGTGACAGAGCAAGATCCTGTCTCAAAGAAAAAAGAGAAAGATTCTAGCTGGGTGCAGTGGCTCATGCCTACAATACCAGCACTTTGGGAGGCCAAGGCAGGCAGATCACCTGAAGGAGTTCGAGACCAGCCTGGCCAACATGGTGAAACCCCCACCTCTACTAAAAATACAAAAGAGCCAGGCATGGTGGCTCATACCTGTAATCCCAGCTACTCAGGAGGCTGAGGCAGAACTGCTTGAACCCAGGAGGCAGAGGTTGCAGTGGGCCGAGATCCTGCCACTGTACTCCAGACTGGGCAACAAGAGTGAGACTTCGTCTCAAAAAAAAAAAAAAAAAAAAGAAAGAAAGAAAAAGAAAAGAGAAAGGAGAGGAGGAGAGAAGAAAAGAGAAAAAAGAAAAAAGAAAAATATTCTGGAAACCATTAATAACTTAAAGCTCTTCCAATGTACACCTCCCATTTCTTCTCCTACACACAAAGAGGGGAAGAGAGGGAGGGTGGGGAGGGGGTTCCTGCAGCTGAGCAGCAGTTTCACAGGGTATCTCTTCCAGCCTAGCCGAGGATGCCTGCTACGAAGGACTCTGCTTAGCCTTTCTTTTCCAAGCAATAAGCTCCACTACTGGGCAGGATGCTTTGAAATCACAACTAGTTCAAGTTGTAAAATCCCTTTGGAAAAGAATTTGGCAATCAAGGTATCGGGGTCCTTCATATGTTCTTATCTTATGACCCTGTATTTCTCCTACCACCCTACATATGAAAAAAAAATATTATGCATGAAGCTTTTCGTAGTTAAAAGTTTGACAAGCCTGGGCAGCAAAGTGAGGCCCCTTCTCTACAATAAATTTAAAAATTAACCAGGCGTGGTATGCTCCTGTAGTCCCAGCTACTTGGGAGGCTGAGGCAGGAGAATCACTTGAGCCCAGGAGTTGAAGCCTGCAGTGAGCTATAATTGTGCCTCTGCACTCCACCTGGGTGACAGAGCAAGACTGTATCTCAAAAACAAACAAACAAACAGGTTGGGCATAGTGGCTCACGCCTGTAATCCCAGCACTTTGGGAGGCCAAGGCAGGTGATCAGCTGACGTCAGGAGCTCAAGACCAGCCTGGCCAACATGGCGAAACCCCATCTCTACTAAAATACAAAAATTAGCTGGACGTGGTGATGCGCACCTGTAGTTCCAGCTAGTTGGGGGGCTGAGGCAGGAGAATTGCTTGAACCTGAGAGGTGGAGATTGCAGTGAGTCAAGATCATGCCACTGCACTCCAGCCTGGGCCACAAAGCAAGACTCCATCTCAAAAAACAAACAACCAAAAACAATGCTATTTTTGAGGACATTATAATAACATGGGTATTTATTATAAATAAAGAAAACAGGACATAAAACAAACAAAAACAATGCATAAGGAAAAAGAAGACTGGGAGAAAATATAAATTTCCCTGAAGATTAGAAAAATCTATTTTTCCTTCTTTTGTATTTTATAAATGTTCTAGAATAAGGATGTAACACTTTTCAAATGGGAAATTCAATAGAAAAAACCTCACAAGGCACAGTTTTGATCAAGCAATTATTAAGTGACAAGAGAAGGGTCCTCATGCCTCGTCTTACTCTAGGCCATCATGAAGACCTAAGTTATCACATAGGCTAATTGCAAATGTGAAGGAGGATTGTATTAGTTATCTGTTACTGCCTAACAAATTACCCCAACATTTAGCAGTTTAAATCAGCATTTATTATCTCACTGGTGGTTCTGGCCCAGAGTCTTTCAGGAGGTTGCAGTCAAGACTTACAAGGGGGCTGCCATTATCCGAAGGTTTGACTGGGGCTGGAGGAGTCACTTCACAATGGCTTGCTCACATGACTGTGGGCAGATGCAGCTGCAATTCCTTGCCATGTGGACTGATATCTCTATAAATCAGATAATGTTACTTTGACAAACATTATTTCATACCCTCTTATCTCTGTTTCTAAATGATTTTCAATTGGCAGTGTCTCCTTTTACTTAGTTCTCTGTACCACCCAGCCTAGCCAGTATGTTAATGAGTTAACAATCTGTAAAGCACAAATAAAGAGCTACTATTTAGAGGAGTCCTTTGTAAATCAGGTAATTCTTTTGTACTAAAATAATTACCCCCCCAGTTAATCCGTATAGTAAATTAAGGTTTTTGCATGGGAGATTCCTTAAGAGGCTTCAGTATAGGGCAAGTTCTGAGGGATCTTGGAGGTTCCTTTGTCTTGTTTTGACTTGAGAATCTTTTTTTAGAGTAACCTTGGGCACTCCTGAAAGAAGCTAACTATGGTATAGAAAAGGATAACCACCAGGTACCTGAAGGCTAAGATTCAGGTCCAAACTCTCAAACTAACTAGCTTTAACAAGCTGTGTAACCCTGAGTAAGTTACTCTGACTCTCTGGGCCTATGGCTGCATCCATAAAAACAGAGGTGATGGACTAGAATCACTAGTCCCTTCCAAGTCTAATATTCTGTGTTTCTAAATGGAATGACCTGGTCCCAGTAGGAATTGCCTCATCTTAAACTAGGTTGAGCTATGTATTTCTGCTGGTCTTTCACATTGGTAATTTTCATAAACAGAACAAACAATTATGACACGCCCTGCGACAGTCTCTAATTACAGTGTTCTTCCTTTCAGATCCAGTCTATTCAAGGCATTGAGAATGTACCTGAAGAGCTTCTGGATAAAAATTATTCACTGTGTGATTTGTTTTTAAAAACTTGCTTCATGCCCTACAGAGGTGCCAGCTATTTCTGTTGATACTATATATAATTTATTAATCCGGAGAATGTTTAAAATTTTATATAATTTAAAGGTAACAGATATTATTGTACATAGTTGTATTTTATAGTTTCTTCTGTAAATATGTATTTTTCATGTTTAATATTAAGCTTTATATAATACTATTTTTCCACACTAAAGTGTTCATGACTTGTTCTACATGTAATTCAACCTGTGTGACAGGACTACTGGTAAAATGTGTATGGAGGTGGTGGCAGAGACAATCCCTTGGGCCATGTTTTCTACCTGTTTTGATATTCACTGGACAGGACAAAGGGCAGGGCTAGAGAGAGCAAATACTATGTCTAGCTTTGCTGCATTGCTGTCCCATGAATCTCGAGAGCCAACGGGCATGTCCTAAACATGCTATTAGGACAAATGTAACAGTCAAAAAAAGGATTATAGGGAGAAAAAAGAATTAAGCAGTACCAAAGCTGAACTGGATGGTTGTGTCTGAACTAGTTGCTCTCTCTCCTTTCTCCTACCAGGGATTCAAGCCAAAGTGGTTAGCTCAGGGATCATGTAACTTGCAGTGCAAGCCCAGGATGTAGGATGCAGGGTTGAGGGTTCTGATAGAGAATGATTCCAAACAGAAGTGATGCATTCCTTTTGTTAAGAAGATGCCAGCTGTACCCAGACTGAAAACATAACATGCAAAGCACCATCTATAGTGATTAGAGATCCTCTCATTGCATTCATAGTGTGGACATCCACACCCATACTGTAATGTGTTTATGCACACTAGTTTTTGTCTCATTTTCAGTGGTCTCCATTCCTAGAAAAGTCACAATTATCCATTCCTACTTGATTTCCCATTAAAAGAATATTATGGTGGCAGACTGTGCCTGATTAAAAGACTTAATGCCAACATTTTCATAGAAATGACTACAAACATCATATATAATAAATTTTAAAACAGCAAAAACAAAAACAGTGGTCTTTAGTAAAATTTTCAAAAACCTTTTTAGTAAATTAATGAAGTCAAAATATCAAGTAGTCACCCAAAGTTGCATTTAATAACAAAAGGTACTACGTACTGTACCAAGTTTATCTTCAGTATTTGTGCCTTACTGTGACTATAACAAATTCCAGTGAGTGAGAAAGTGGGTATTTCCTTCATCAAGGTCCAGTTCCGAGAGCATTCCTGGGAAAAATTTGAAAGGCATTTGTATGGAATCTTCATAGATACCTGAGAAGATGAGCTGGAGATGTTTGCCTTTTTCATACTACAAATTTTTCTATAATAAACTTGGGAATTAGAGGTCAAGTTTGTTGATGGCATAGCTTCCTTTGCAGAAAAAGTACATTTTTTTTTCAAAGTATGTATTTTTGTAATCTACCATAAAGTCCCATAATACAGTGAATGTAATTGACATAATAATTGAAAATCATTGACTATACCTAAAATAGTTATTTATAATTAAATAACGCTACACCCAAACTGGAAATTTTTCCAGGGTTATTTGAAGTTTACAAAAACGTGAAGCATAATCATAAGTTTCAAAGCTTCACAGTTTCATTGTGCTCAATGCCCTTGTGAAATGACAGTCTTAGGCTCTGATTCTGTATCAAGGAACTAAGCGGATCTTCTGGAAATGAAAAGGAACAACATATGTGTAAGTGCAGTAGATGTACCACCAGTGAGAAAATAGACGTCAGAGATTTACAACGTGTGGCATCTATTAGAAATCACCTTTCCTACATGGAAAAGAAAAAGCAAGAAAAAAAGCAGAATTTTACACTAATGTTGCTTGATGCAAAGCACATTAATGCCTGGAAGGATACATTCATTTTTGATTTTCATTCACTCAGAAAACTTTTGTAAGTGCCTGCAACCTGCTAGGCACTGTTCCAGAATCTACCCATTTCTACTCACATGAAGAGAATCCTCATAAAGTTAGGACTGTTGTTACTACCTTCAGTTGAGTTTAAAAGAGCCTCATCAAGGGAATGGGATAACTGAGCCGGTCCAGGACAGTGGTCACCTTCCACAGGCCACACACTGGAAAGTGCTAATGCTACTTCAATAGTAAACCTCTGGACCTAGAAGACAGAGCAATTAATTGCACAAACCAGGAATTAAAACCATAAAAAACCTATACATTTGTAACAGTAAATAACACTCCCGTACCCTGGCAACATCTAGGGTAGTATCAGAATTATGTAAGTGGACATGACAGGGAAAAATTGTAGGTTTTTTAAGTCTAATCCAACCCAGGAAATGTCTATTCCTACCCTACACTCAATTTTAAATCTCCTTAACAACAAATATTTCACTATTCACTCCTGCTCCTGGGAAGACTAAATACATTAATTGATTTATTTATTAAATTTAGGAGAAAAAAGTTTTCCTTGACATTCAGCTCCATTGGATTTATTTTCATTTAATTGCATCATGTGTTATGTCTTGCTAAACACTCCATCTCCTGTCTTGGTGGGCATCCTGTCTGTACACCTGTGCAATACACTTTAATCATCAAGGCTTCAAAGTGCTTTTGAGCTATCAAATCTTGGGAGAGTCGCATCTAGCATCTTAATAATTATTTTTCCAAGTTCGTTATAATTAACTCCTTTAATCTCATCTCATTAAATCAATTTTGTATTATTATTTGTGTTGTTCTCTGGAAAGCAGCCAATTGTTCAGCTCTTGAATCAGAATTTTCAAAGACTCACCTCTCTTACCTGGGCTTGCACGTATTTGTCCTAAGTAATTCTCTATCCCTTAAACCTCTGAGGCCCTCTGTTGTATTAGTTGCCCCGCTCCTCCCAGTTGAAAATGTTTGTTTTCCCAATTGAATGTGATTTTTATCTACTGTTCATATTATCTTTTATACTCATAAGTATAATTTCACAATCCTTTCAGGTTCCACATCGTCAAAAAGATGACCATAATTTCCCTTTTTTTTTGAAATGGAGTCTCGCTCTGTGGCCCAGGGTGGAGTGCAGTGGAGCAGTCTCAGCTCACTGCAACCTCCGCCTCCCGGATTCAAGTGATTCTGCCTCAGCCTCCTGAGTAGCTGTAATTACAGGTGCCTGCCACCATGCCTGGCTAATTTTTGTGTTTTCAGTAGAGATGGGGTTTCACCATGTTGGCCAGGTTGGTCTCAAACTCCTGACCTCAGGTGATCCACCCACCTCAACCTCCCAAAGTGCTGGGAATACAGGAGTGAGTCACCACACCCGGCCAATTTCACTTTTAAATACTAAAAGGCACACAGCACACAGACATTTTTGGGGCAGTTTTCTTTGGGAGGGTCTTTGATAAATTTTGTAATCATCTTTTGGAAGAAAGTCCAAAATGACATGTGAAAATAATATTAAACCATTTAGCAGATGTCCAGCAATATAAAAATAGACCTCACATGCTACCCTTCACAGGCTGATTCTCTTGCCTTGGTGTCTAAGGATCCAATTTCTTATGTTAAATATTTTCCTTACCTTTTGCAATACTATTATTGGCCATATGCTAAATTCTCATTCACTTAGCTTTCTGAGAATTCTTTGACGTTGGAATCCTGAAATAATAAAGCTACCAGATCTGCACAACAGCAGTGGTAGTATCTGAGCCCAAACTCTGGGACACTCTAGAGTTTTAGTTTACAAATATGAGCCAGACCAAACCGGACATGGTGAAAATCAATAGGTAATAAGTTGCTTGTATATGTTAGCAGTTCGAGGGCTTTCTGGGTTCCATTTCATTGGGGAAATGAAAATATTATAACTGCTTAGCCAAGATAGAGTGGCAATAAGGAATGACTGATCCTCCTCCAAGTTGCAGTGAGCAAGCCCTCAAGCCTACCTCATTCCTGAAGAGTTGAAGGAGAAAATGCTGTGCTAATTTTCTGCACTGCTATTTTTAACCTGAAATTTAGAATTACATCAGGTATTCAAAGAATGTTCCCTATCAAAGGAAAATCGGTAAACGATGACTGCAAAAAGCAAGTGAAATGATGCAAAGAGAAAATATTTGCAAAAGAGAATCTAACCAGACATCATCAGGAAGATAAAATAGCATCTCTTCTTTGTGGCCTGGGTGTGCTTGGACAATCCTGTCATATGTTTCTATTAGGACATGTTGCCCTTTTGAGGATTCACTCTGACTACGTTGGCCAGATGGTTTAACTGATTAAACAATTGAATCAATTTATTTTGCTTTTTGAATTGACCAGATATTTAACTAAATGTACTGGGTTTGGCATTTTAGACACACTGCCTTAGATTCTTGTAGAGAATGATGACTTTGAAAATGTTTGGCCATTTTAGTTAAAATGCAGGGTAACATTTGATGCAGCCATGATAACAGGAAAAATCTGTTCTGTTCTAAAAATGTTTCTAGCAATAGAAGTATTTCTGGCTAAGAGAATACTCTTGACTTGTAGGGAGGCTCCCTTGGAATAAATATATGCAACACAAATAAGGCATTTTATTTTTTAAAAGATTGCCTATATAAGATACACTTATTAAATAAAGAAATTGTTGGTGAATGCTCTGAAAATAGAGGCTTATGTAAGGGAAATAAGAGATTAACAGGTTTACCAAAGATTATTTTTATAACCTGTATGCCAATTCACATGATCTTACATAAGACACCAAAATAAGTTATTCAAAACTGTGAATAATGTCAGACAAATGCAATGTGTCCCTTCTAGAACAGTCACAAAAAGGATTGGTTATAACCATTTTATTAAATACTATCCTCACCCCAAGAACAAGCTTTCAGTTATGTTGAGATGTTGTAATACCTGTGTGCGTAGATAAGCACCCCCATCAAGAAAGGAACATGTGCAATTGTGGCTTTAAGAGTTTGTGGCACAGCTGGACAGCATTCCGTCTGCAGGTTAGTAGGAATGCCTGTACCGGCCTTTGTGGAATGTCCTAGTCTGCCACCTTGACAAGAGGGTGCACCAATGCTCTACTGGAAGAGTATTTCTGGTTTTCTGTGCAGGACTGTTGGGCTAATAAATTCTTCAAGAACAAGGACCAAGTCTTTAATCTCATCTCTACTCCTACTTTGTGGAAATTAGTGCACAGCTCACAGGCATTCTACACACACTTCTTGAAATTGCTCCTGACTTCATATTTTGGATGTTAGGTAGTCAGTGTCCAATAATACTGTTGTCCATGGAGGTTAATCTAGCTGTTCCTTCATTTGTGTGAAGCATAAATAATGTAAGTAAATACAGCAACTGAACTTTTTATGTTCTATAATAGAGCACTTTTAAGTTTTTAATATCATCTATTATTTCTCTGAAAATCCAGTTAAGATGGCAGTAGATGATTCTATTTTTTCATACTATAGCATCCACCCACAATATTGTGTTTCTAACTGTATTTGAACAAAGAACTTCCTTAGTCTTTCAATTTAAATTATGTATTTGCTTAATATATTTTTATATTTGTAACTGTGGTTAAAAAAAAATCTATAAAGCATCTTGCATCCATTCTCACTAGTATAGGAATAAAACTGCAGTTTGTTGAAGGAGAGTGTTCTGTTCTCTATTCACCTGCTCCTCATTTATCAATTTTTGTCATCTGTCTGTTCAGAAGAAAGGTCAAAAGTGACTGCTTTAAAATGAGAAAAATCTTCCATGACATTATCATGAAGAATATAGGTGTCTTAACCTTTAGTCCCGTAAGTACTGAGTTGGTTACGTACAGTATTGTGTACATATAATAGACTCTCCAGCTGTCTCCAACTAAATTCCTGTTTTCAGTTCTTTACTTCATTAATAACCAAAATGTCACCTGTTACCAACAGTGTTGGTGTACTCTCAGAGGTACTGCCCTGGTTGGATCGCCACTGAGCCCTTCAGAGACACTTTAGACATTTGCGGACAGTGTGACATTTGGTAAAGAGATGCCGTGCCTATTTCCAGAGTCATGAGTTTGCCCTTTTGCCTTTTTCATATTTTAGTGGAAAGATCACTGTCCTTCACAACTCCAATATTTCATTTTTCTATAACTTGCTCACAGAAACCTTCATTTTTTAAAAAAAATACAGTAGCAGATTTACAAATAAAATCATTAAATCAAAGCAATCCTTCCTTTTAAAACAGTTTCTGGATTCAAAGAAGTAGGTTAACAAAATAAATTGACCTATGAAGCTAGACTTTTTTTTTTCCCAAAGTAACCATTTGACAGAATTTATTCTCAAAGAAAAAGAGAGTATTGCAACTTGAACTAATCACTTGGTAATTTTGCTGATATATCTTCCATAATCATAAAATGTTAAGAGCTGGAAGGGCTGGCCAACTTGGGACCAAGAATGTAGGAAACCAAGACACAAATTTAAAAACAATACAACAAATAAAATAAAATATAAAAATATAAAATCAAAATAATACAGCAAAATAAGACAATGCTGAAATCAAACCTGGTTTTCCTATTACTCAGGGGGAGGACCTGTTCATATGTAAATACAGACAAATAAAAATGCCGCTCATTGCCAGGACAGTGGCTCATACTTGTAATCCCAGTGTTTTGGGAGGCTGAAGCATGAGGATCACTCAAGGCCAGGAGTTTAAGAAAGCTGCTCAGAAAGTCAGTGGACACAAAGCTATTTCCAACACTAAAGCAGAACTGTCAGTGGAGCCTTTAATGTTTTGCATGGTTAATCCTCTTTTTTTGGTATCTCATATGTCTGGAAACATCCATGTATTTAAACAAATCTCAGACTGTATTTGAGAGTCATACCTGAACCAAAGTCATCACAATCTTAAATCTGAACTAATATTACATATAAAAGGAAAAAGCATGATTTTTCTAACACAATATTATTATAAAACATTATTGAAACTAATTGTATCAAACCTTCTAGAATCCAGAAGAGTTTCTACAGCTAGATTTTCAGAGAACTGGCAAGACTTTTGATGCTCCTGATGAAAGGAGCATTCATAATAGAAGAGTAAAAATTAACTGGTAGAATCCGAGCCTGAATAATAAGAGAAAACCATGCAGGGATGGTTCTTTGTAGAAGTTAACAAACATTTACCTCCTCACTAAAAGAGGTAATGAACCCCAAAGGACATGCTCACTAAAATATCTCCCAATCCAGTCTTTTCCAAGGAAAATTTTACTATAATAGAGAACTGTTGATATGAATGAAGCTTGCTTTTTTTCTAGGATTTGTTGTGACAATAACTTCTCCTTTGACCAAAACTTTAGTTAGATTCCTCAGTGTCCTCTGCCTGACTAGGCTCATCCTTGGGCTTCCCTCTCTGTCCTCGTAGACTCCAGTTTAAAGTAAGGTTAGTGAAAATCTCCCAACCTAGGTACCTGACCATCCTTGATATCTTATCACCTGGGTCTGCCTTCAGCAGGAATTCCCTTTACCCCTGATGTTTCCCCTTCCTCTTAGTGAGTCTTCATCCACTGACCTCCCATCCTGCTCCTGCTTTAAACAGGAAAGGTTAATTTTCCTGTTTTATTTAATCCCCACTTGTCCTTGCTGAAGTTGAAGTTGAGTCCAATTTCTCTCCCCTACAGCAAAACCCCATTGCAGATGTCCTTATATTTACTACTATGGACCCTCTTAAATAAAGCCTGCCTTACTGTCTTTAACGTTAAAGTGTCATGAATAATTTTTCTTCAACAATTTTAATGATGCAACAACCTTTGTGTAAATTATCTTAATATAAAATTACTTTCCACTTTGGCCCCTGGAAGAAACTTGGCATCTATTTCCATCTTAAGAAAGAGTTGGCAATGAAATATGTTTCCTATCTCTATTATCCTGCTGCAAACCATTAGTGGCCAAGAAGTTTCTGTATCTTAGGGCTTGCCAAAGAGTTACAGTAAACAACAACAACAAAAAATCACAAAAGCTGACAATACAACCATAGAAACAAAGCGCAATAGGAGTGGAGAAGTTCAGAAACCAGGGAATATTACTAAGTCTACGCTTTAATCAGATAATATCCTTTGTAAGACATATAAATTTAAACATTTTAAGACATTCTTTTTTTCCTAAAGAACTTTGCGATGACCACTAACTTAGTCGACATCCAAGATGACATTTCTCCCTGACTCAGAACAGATAGCAGAGGGGAGGAAACAACTGTCTACCTGCAAAGAATAACACACCAGCAATAAATAAAGATGAGCCAGGACAGAAGGGGAAATAAAACCAATCGTCCTACTTTGTTGTTCAGGTTTTAGTGGAGGACTATGAGGACAAGACAAGTGGGGAGTAAAATTAAAGGTGAGAGTCAGGTCTGAAAGAGCTATTAGGAGTCTTAGACTTCTTGTAATAGCAGAGGATTTTCAAATGCAGCCCAAGAGGAAGACATTGCAAGACCTGTTTAAGAAGGGGACCAGAAGTTCAACCTCTAGGATGGTCATTAAAAGCTGTAACATTTAGAGCAGGGGTCCCCAGCCCCCAGGCCATGGACAGGTACTGGTCTGTGGCCTATTAGGAACCAGGTTGCACAGCAGGAGGTAAGCAGTGGGTGAGAGAGCATTACCGCCTGAGCTCCACCTCCTGTCAGAGAAGCAGTGGCATTAGATTCTCACAGGACAGCGGACCTTGTTGTGAACTGCGTATGCGAGGGATCTAGGTTGAGCACTCCTTATGAGAATCCAGCCCCTGATGATCTGAGGTGGAACAGTTTCATCTCGAAACCATCCCCCTCCTTCCATCACCCCTTAAGTCCATGGAAAAATTTTCTTCCACAAAACTGGTCCCTGGTGCCAAAAAGGTTGGGGACCACTGATTTAGACAGAGCTTTTTACTTTTAAATGGCACCCAAGGTACTTGGTGAAACAATCTGTACAGCAAACTCCTGTGACATGAGATTACCTAGATAACAAACCTGAACCAAAAATAAGTTTAAAAATAATAAGGCCGGGCGCGGTGGCTCACACCTGTCATTCCAGCACTTTGGGAGGCTGAGGCGGGCGGATCATGAGGTTAGGAGATCAAGACCATCCTGGCCAACACGGTGAAACCCCATCTCTACTAAAAATACAAAACTTAGCTGGGTGTGGTGGTGGGCGCCTGTAGTCCCAGCTACACAGGAGGCTGAGGCAGGAGAATCGCTTGAAACTGGGAGTCGGAGGTTGCAGTGAGCCAAGATCATGTCACTGCACTCTAGCCTGGGCGACAGAGCAAGACTCCATCTAAAAATAATAATAATAATAATAAATTAAAGGCACCTGAGGCTATTGTCTTTTTGAGTGCCTTCAACTTCCATACAATACAGATTAATATCCTCACTTTACAAATAAAGAGGTAGAAGCACAGAAAAGACTGGAGAGTGGTCCAAAATTTAGTAGAATAGGAACAATGGCTAATACACATTATGCACTAATTGTGTGCCAAATGTTCTATATGTCTCATCTACTTCAACTCTTTATACAACTCTTATTATTACACCTATTTGGAGACAAAGAAATTGAAGCTTAAAAAGACAAGCTAGGCCAGGTGTGGTGGTTCATGCCTGTAATCCCAGCACTTTGGGAGGCTGAAGCGGGTGGATCATGAGGTCAGGAGATCGAGACCATCCTGGCGAACATGGTGAAACCCTGTCTCTACTAAAAATACAAAAAAATCAGCTGGACATGGTGGCACGTGCCTGTAATCCGAGCTACTTGGAAGGCTGAGGCAGGAGAATCACTTGAATCTGGGAAGCGGAGGTTGCAGTGAACTGAGATCACACCGCTGCACTCCAGCCTGGGCAATAGAGTAAGACTCCATCTCAAAAAAAAAAAGACAAGGTAATTTTCCCAAGGCCAACCAGTATTAAAGCTCAGCTTCCAATATGAATCCTTCTGATTTCAAAATATGACCTCTTAACTTCTATGCCCATGTAGTTCAAAGTTTGGTCCCCAGACCAGCAGCATCAGTATCACCTGGAATGTTGTTAGAAATGCATATTCTTAGACAGCACTCTCCAGTCCTACTGAATATGAAAATCTGGGGATGGGTGGGGCCCAGCAATCTGTGTTGTATTAACAAGTCCTCCAAGGTGATTCTGATGCGTGGTATTGAGTACTGAGTTTGGGCAACCTCCCTGCTTTGTAGATTCTCATCTGTCAAATTTAACTCTTTGAACATGCCCTGTTTGACAAACAGGAATAGTAACGTGTAATATTTTTGAGCCCTAGCACATAATACGCATTTAATAACCATTAGCACCTAGTATTACTATATGTCAGGTTTTATTCTGAACTGCTTTGCCCGCAATATATCATTTAATTATTTTAAAACCAAATGAGGTGGAGATTATCATTCCATTGTAGGAGTGAAACGAGCTTCTTCTTTGTCCTCTCAAGATTTGCTGAAAATCAACTGACAAAAGGTAAATTAATAGGAAAAAAGGCATACAAATTATTAACATGCTCAAAGGAAAATCACAGTGATTGCTCAATAACCCAGTATGGTATAGGAGCTTATATATCCTTTTTCATAGAAGAGAGAGAAGATAGGGAATGTAGACAATTCTTCTGAGGTACAATAATCATTAGGGAGAATGAATGGACCTGGGAAGTTGAAGTAGACATTACAGGGAGGTGAGAGGCAGAGCTGCACAGAAACAAAGGTCGTCTTTTTTTTTTTTTTTTTTTTTTTTTTTTTGGAAACAGAGTCTCGCTCTGTCACCCAGGCTGGAGTGCAGGGGTGCAATCTCAGCTCACTGCAACCTCCACCTCCCGGGTTCAAGCAATTCTCCTACCTCAGCCTCCCGAGTAGCTGAGATTACAGGCGTGTGCCACCATGCCTGGCAATTTTTGTATTTTTAGTAGAGACAGGGTTTCACAATGTTGGTCAGGTTGGTCTCGAACTCCTGATCTCAGGTGATCTGCCCACCTGGGCCTCCGAAAGTGCTGGGATTATTAGGAGTACAGGCGTGAGCCATCGTGTCCAGACAAAAGATTGTCTTATTATGCAGATGAAGTCCCTCAGTTAATCTCTTGGAGCAGCACTCTGTCTGGGCATGGTGTCCACTAGTCTCTTTTCTCCAGTGGTTGATCTCTAGAGAGATCCTTAGGGAGGGGGGTTAAGACCACAGAATTTCTTTTAGAAAGTTTTCTTGATCAGATAAGGAAATTCCAAAGAGTCCTTCCCTGAGCTTGGGGTTGTAGGGCAAGGGGAAAAACACGGTTAAACCTTGATTCTGAAGCAGCTTCTAAGAACTCTCAGCACCAGCCTTTAGGGTATCATTTTCTGAGTCAACATAATCCTATAAATGAAGAAGCAAAGGCATACAGAAAGTAAGTAATTTTGTCCTAGGACATGTCAACCTAAAGAAAAAAACAGAACCTAAGGAAAAAAATTAACATAAGTAGAAAGTTTATTTGGGCCAAGTTTGAAGACTGAAACCCAGAAGCATGGACTCAAGTTGCCCTAAATGTATGTTCCAACTTTACAGCAGCTACAAGTGGGTTTTTAAAGAAGAAAAGAACAGGCATACAGGAGAAGACATAGCCAAGGAAAAAGAAAAAAAGAAAGAAAAAAGAAATAAGAAGAGGCACTTCCTTGGTTGTTTACCAAGAACTGACAATAACATAAACTATTGATTTGCTATACATTGTTCTTTGTATCAAAAATCCCAGGAACATGAAGATAATGGATGAGGCAGCTAGTCAGAAAACCACAGGGAAGAAAAGAAAGAACAATATGCCTTTGAGCAATTGCCTTTAGGCATGGAATGGGTGCACGGCTGACGTCTCATACTCATGTCTCCCTGGGCCTGATATGTTTTGTAAAGTTCACATAATTCAGACTTATCTGAGCTATTTTTTATTCTCACTTCCCCCTTTTGATTAAAATTTTTATCTTCCAAAAGCATTGAAGATTAACATTTTAGATATAAGTCTGACAAACTTTACTAGGAAATTTCATTTCCAGATAATCTCCTTCCACATTGAGAGAAAAAGGAGAGATACTATGACTTCATGAGGTCTTAAGGTCAAACTGATTGGCAACTCCAAGGAACATAGCAATGTTCTTAATTCAGGCCATCTGCTTACAAAAGAGCTGCAGCATGTTGGATCAATTCTAAGCATCTTGCTATCATGATTAGTTTTTTGTTGTTGAGTTTAAACATCTAGAAATACAAAGCATGATCAATTTCAAAATCAAAAGTATGATGCAAATAAGGACAATGATTAACAAAACAACTGAAATGCAGATCCAAAAAGGGCTCCTATTACTGAAAGTAACCAAATAAATATTTCATCTAGTTCCTGTCCTGATCTGAAGAGCAAGTTATTGAAAACCTCCGGTAATGAAGACGTCCACTCAAGTGGGGCTGCTGGATATGGTTCATTCTAATGTGGTAGGAAGGAGTTCTTTATTTTATGGATTTTTCCAATAAATAAAATCTCCAGATTGTAGAACATAATATTTGATGTTGTTATCACCTAACTGGATTTCTGTCTGCTGCACAGAAGCCAAAACACTAAGCCAGCAGGTGTTGCAGCAGAGAAAGAATTTAATTATTATAAGGCAAATGAGTGAGACAGACACTCAAGGAGATGCTTCTTAAATCCACCTCCCCAAGAATTCAAAAGCTAGGATTTTTAAGGATGGTTTGGCAGGCAGGGAGCACTAGGGAATGGGTGCTACTGCGTAGTTGGAGATGAAATCATAGAGTATCAAAACTATCTTCACGCACTGAGTCAATTCTTGGGTTGAGGTCATTGGTCATTTGTCTGGTGTCAGCTGGCCCATTTGGATGCAAAGTCTGAAAAAATATCTGAGACCAGCCTTAGGTTTCATAATAGTGCTTGTGAATACAGTTACTATAGAAAAGCAAGCTAGGGAACAATGGCAGGTTATTGTTTAACTATGCCTAGAGCTTAGCAGAAAGGTTTGCAGGAAGTGAGATCCCCGGTGGTCAAAGCTTCTTGGCCCCTTGACCAGTCCAACTTCTGGAAGCCATCAAGGAGATATACACGACCTAAAGATAATTGTTCTTTAAGAGAAAAACAAGTTCATTAATCTTGTGGGCAGCATGCCTGGTAGGGCAGGAATAGGAAGATAATTAATTACTAGTAACTACAATTTATTAAAATGACTATATACAAGGAATTAGATATGGAGGAAGAAAGGGTCAAAGAAAGGAAAATAAGTATAACAAACATCTAATGATGTACCTATATCTCTGTCTTAACAAAATCCAGGCCAATACCATAATTCTAACCTTGCACCTTTTATTAATTTTATGATGGTAGTTTCAATGTCTTCATCTCCTGGGAACTTTCTGTCAAAAGAATCCATAATTAATTTAGAATTTTTGGAGAGACACTTATAAGGCCTTGGCAATAATGAAGAATACCATAGGAGAGCAGGTTCATAGACTCCTTCAGCTAGGCGCATGGGGCATTTGTTACCATTCCAAAGGGAGAAAGTGGATGTTTTCCAAATAGGGTAGAATGTAAGTTAAGTAAATAAAAGAGCTATAGGCCTCAATAGTCTAAATGTTTCTGTAAGCCTTACCGATTGTTGTTTTATTATTCCATTTCCTCCTTCCACCAGTCTGGAAGACTGACAGTAGTATGCACAATGGAAATGCTGATTCATCCAATCCCAATCAGCTTTGACCACACAAGATAAGATACCTGTAAGCCTTTTACAATCTCCTACAATTTTTCCCATTCTCTTTCTTTGACCAACTTTCTATATTCATCCAGTTTTATCTGTTTTTTAAAATCCCTTCAACTTAACCTTTAAAAACTTCAGGACAAAATTACTTTTCCTTTAACAAAAACCACTCTCTCATGCCTTCTTTATAACATTCTTTATCAAAAATGGATCCTACTTCTCCTTATACACTCTGTATACAGAATTGTTTCTCTTCTATCTAGTAGTTTAACTACAATTTTAACTCTTAATAGCCTTAATTTCTAGTGAAGAACCTAGACATAATTTTGAACTGTTTTATATCAGCATTTGTAGATATAAATCACTTCATAATTTTTAGAAAGATGTTTCTTTATTAACAGATCTAAATATATTTAGCTGTCCTACACTATATAAAAATGAGATGCTAAAGTATATAAACAAACTTATATTTAACAATATTCTAGTATTTTAACTTACCTAGAAATGACTCAGACATTTTATGATCATTTGTTACTTAATTTAACACGACTGTAAGGTTAGGTTACTGAAAATATTTTTGGAACAATAAAAAGTTCATTTATCCCATTTACATTTATATAATGTATTCATTTTTAACAATTATGCTTGAACTGTCTATTAAACAAAGGTAGCCATCATCTCAAGTTATTTCTTTGTTAATAATTTCTACAGCTTGCAAACATTCGGCAGTAACCACTTAAGCAAAAACCCTAAAGTTACATACATGGGTATTTTGCTGATCAGAAGACAAAGCTGTTTTCATTAACAATATTAAACTACTCTTATTTGCCAAAGATTACCCAAGTCATGTGAACTAAAAGGCATTTGATACAAGGAGGAGCTAGTACCATTCCTTCTGAAACTATTTCAATCAATAGAAAAAGAGGGAATCCTCCCTAACTCATTTTATGAGACCAACATCATCCTGATACCAAAGCCTGGCAGAGACACAACAAACAAAGAGAATTTTAGACCAATATCCCTGATGAACATCGATGCAAAAATCCTCAATAAAATACTGGCAAACCGAATCCAGCAGCACATCAAAAAACTTATCCACCATGATCAAGTGGGCTTCATCCCTGGGATGCAAGGCTGGTTCAACATACGCAAATCAATAAACGTAATCCAGCATATAAACAGAACCAAGGACAAAAACCACATGATTATCTCAATAGATGCAGAAAAGGCATTTGACAAAATTCAACAGCCCTTCATGATAAAAAACTCTCAATAAACTAGGTATTGATGGAACATCTCAAAATCATAAGAGCTATTTATGACAAAGCCACAGCCAATATCATACTGAATTGGCAAAAATTGGAAATATTCCCTTTCAAAACTGGCACAAGACAGGGATGCCCTCTCTCACCACTCCTATTCAACATAGTGTTGGAAGTTCTGGCTAGGGCAATCAGGCAAGAGAAAGAAATAAAGAGTATTCAGTTAGGAAAAGAAGAAGTCAAATTGTTCCTGTTTGCAGATGACATGATTGTATATTTAGAAAACCCCATAATCTCAGCCCAAAATGTCCTTAAGCTGATAAAGAAACTTCAGCAAAGTCTCAGGATACAAAATTAATGTGCAAAAATCACAAGCATTCTTATACACCAGTAACAGACAAACAGAGAGCCAAATCATGAATGAACTTCCATTCACAATTGCTTCAAAGAGAATAAAATACCTAGGAATCCAACTTACTAGGGATGTAAAGGACCTCTTCAAGGAGAACTACAAACCACTGCTCAGTGAAATAAAAGAGGACACAAACAAATGGAAGAACATACCATGCTCATGGATAGGAAGAATCAATATTGTGAAAATGGCCATACTGCCCAAGGTAATTTATAGATTCAACGCCATCCCATCAAGCTGAAAGGAATGAGGCACATCCCCCATATATCTCCCAACTTCCTGAGCCCAGCACAATCACATTCCTCCATATTTCTTTCAAACTTCAGAAAAACATCACCTGGGAGATCTCCGATAAGGAATGCTAAATGTATAATGTTAATCAATTGTAATGCTATAACCGAGAGAATTACCTTGTTCCCTGTAACTTTGCATATCCTGTTTACATCGGGCTATAAAGGGCAAGCACTCACATTGTTCGAGGCCCTCTTGTATGCTGTGGAATGGAGGGACCAAGTTCGAACTTGTAGTAAAGATCCTTGCCGCTTGGCTTTGACTCTGGACTCTGATGGTCTTCTTTGGGGAACAAACTGGGCATAACATCTGGGGGCTCATCCGGGATTCCCCAAGCCCACCAGACCCCTGGTCAACGGATCTACTAGGATCGATCTACTGATAGGTGAGCCGGCTCCTCTCCGTTTGTCTGTGTCTGTTCTGAATCTGAATCTGTGACTCGCGAGGTCTGAAACTGGAGCTGGCGCCATCCTGGCGGACACGCTATAGGACAGCCAGCGGAGACCGGTGGGAGACGTCCCCTGGCTCTCGTCTGATCTAAATTGCGATCTGGGCTGCCGGAGTGCGATCGCAGTCCAAGCAGCTAACTCTGACCCGGGCCACCGGTGTGCGCTTGCGGTCTGGGCTGCCGGAGCGCAATCGCGGTCCGAGCAGCTAACTCTGACCTGGGCCACCGGTGCGCGCTTGCGGTCTGGGCTGCCGGAGAGCGATCGCGGTCCCAGCAGCTAACTCTGACCCGGGCCACCGGTGCGCGCTTGAGGTCTGGGCTGCCAGAGAGCGATCGCGGTCCGAGCAGCTAACTCTGACCCGGGCCACCGGTGCGCGCTTGAGGTCTGGGCTGCCAGAGCGCGATCGCGGTCTGTGCTGCCGAAGCGCGCTTGCGGTCTGTGCTGCCGGAGCCGCTTGCAACCGGTGCTGCCAGAGCGCGGTTGTAATCTGAGCAGCTGACTCTGACCCGGATTGCCGGATCGCGCTTGCGACTAGATATTATTAATAAGCCAGATTTCCTTTAAAGGGATTCTAACCCATATTCCTTTACAGGAAGAGACTACAAATTAGTACAGGATGGGTAATACCCAGAGCACTCCCCTATCTCTCCTTACAAGTAATTTCAAAGATGTAAGAGCAAGGGGCCATAATCTTAGTTTGTAAATCAGGAGGGGAAGGCTCATTACCCTATGCCGCTCTGAATGGCCTGCCTTTGATGTGGGGTGGCCACCTGAAGGGACGTTCCGACTTGCTGTCATCACTAGAGTAAAGTCCAAGATTTTCCTACCTGGGCGCGCAGGCCACTTGGATCAAATCCCATATATCCTCATATGGCAGGACCTTGTTGAGAACCTGCCTCCTTGGCTGTCACCTTTCCAATTAGCCCCTGAACCTTGTAAGGCACTGGTTGCTCGGCCGCTAAAATCCAAGCAACCAACTGCCCGCCCCATCCTGTTCTACCTGATAGCGGGGACCCACTGTTCACAGAACCCCCTCCGTACCCCTCCGGGCCCCAGGCCCCAGCCCCCCGGGCTGAGCTAAGGGAAGGAGCAGGTGGACAGGAGGCGGCTGACGCACCCGGACCCACCCCCCGGGCTGAGCCGCGGGAGGAAGCAGGTGGACGGGAGGCGGCCGGCACACACGGACCCGCTGAGAGTGAAAGTAACTCTGAAGGGCCGGCAGGGCGGACGCGAGGGCGCACTTCGCGGGCTAGCCCCCCCCAGCCGCCTGACTCCACAGTGGCTCTACCCCTTCGGGAAATAGGACCCCCAGATGACACGGGAATCCCCAGGCTCCAGTACTGGCCATTCTCTACCAGTGATCTGTATAACTGGAAGACCCAGAGTGCTCGGTTTTCAGACAACCCCAAAGATTTAATGGCTTTACTGGATAGTGTCATGTTCACCCACCAGCCCACTTGGGATGATTGTCAGCAGCTCCTCCGAAACTTGTTCACAACGGAGGAGCGAGAGAGAATACAGGTAGAAGCTAGAAAGCTGGTCCCGGGGGACAACGGTCAACCAACTGCCAATCCCGACCTCATAAATGCAACTTTTCCTCTGACCAGGCCGGCGTGGGACTACAACACGGCAGAAGGTAGGGGACGGCTACGCCTTTATTGCCAGACTCTAATGGCGGGTCTCTGGGCAGCTGCTCGCAAGCCCACTAATTTGGCTAAAGTATACTCTGTTCTGCAGGGAAAGACAGAGAGCCCAGCTACCTACTTAGAAAGATTAATGGAAGCTTTCAGACAGTACACCCCCATAGACCCAGAGGCTCCAGGAAGTCAGCAGCTGTTGTAATGTCTTTCGTAAATCAGGCAGCCCCAGACATTAAAAGGAAACTCCAGAAATTAGAAGACTTAGAGGGAAAGCGGATTCAGGACCTCCTTCAGATAGCCCAGCGGGTTTATAATAACAGAGATACCCCAGAGGAAAAGCAAATAAAGGCCACTGAAAAAATGACCAAGGTCCTGGCAGCAGTAGTACAGAAAGAGCATCTACAGCCAGAGAACACCCAACCTAGGCGGCCTCCCAGGTATAATAATCTGAGCAAAGACCAATGTGCCTACTGTAAGGAAGCTGGCCATTGGGTAAGAGACTGCCCCAAAAAGAAACAACGAGGACAGGGACCCCCTAGGTCTACACCCGTACTAGTCACTCAAGACGAAGACTAGGGAAGATGGGGTTCGGACCCCCTCCCCAAACCTAGGGTAACTTTGCAAGTGGAGGGGTCCCCAGTCCAGTTCTTGGTCGATACGGGACCACAGCACTCAGTCCTAGTTAAAACTAATGGAAAATTATCCTCCAAGTCCTCGTGGGTACAAGGAGCCACAGGAGTTAAGAAATACCCATGGACAACACAAAGAACCGTAAACCCCGGAGCCAGGAATGTAACCCATTCTTTCCTGGTCATCCCTGAGAGCCCCTGTCCCCTGTTAGGGAGAGACCTGCTAACTAAAATGGGAGCACAGATCCATTTCCTCCCTGAGGGGCCCATCGTGACCAACTCCCAAAATCAGCCCATGTCCATCCTGACTATAACCCTAGAAGATGAGTACCGGCTCCACCAGGAGCAAGCGGCCCCTGACCAGGACATAGCACCCTGGCTCCAGCAATATCCAGAAGCTTGGGCGGAAACGGGGGGCTTAGGACTAGCAAAACACCGGCCTGCCTTGTTTGTCGAACTTAAGCCTGGGACAGACCCCGTGCAGGTACGCCAATACCCGATGCCCCTAGAGGCCAAGAAAGGAATTGCCCCGCATATTCGCCGGCTCCTTGACCAAGAGGTCCTTCGCCCATGTCACTCGCCCTGGAATACTCCATTGTTGCCGGTACGAAAACCTAATAGTGGAGAATACAGACCTGTACAAGAGTAGAGAGAAATCAATAAGAGGGTTGTGGACATACACCCAACTGTGCCTAACCTGTATACCCTCCTGAGTACCCTAAACCCTAAACATCAATGGTACACTGTTTTAGATTTGAAAGACACTTTCTTCAGTTTGCCTTTAGCCCCTCAGAGCCAAAAGCTCTTCGCCTTCGAGTGGAATGACCCTGGAAGGGGCATAAGTGGCCAACTGACATGGACCAGGCTGCCGCAGGGATTCAAAAACTCTCCTACCCTGTTCGATGAGGCCCTCCATGAAGACCTGGGTGAGTACCAATGTAAACACCCTGAAATAACTTTACTACAGTATGTTGATGACCTCCTGATTGCTGCTGAGACCCAAGAAGCTTGTATTCAAGGGACCAAAAGTCTCTTACAAGCTCTGGGAAATCTAGGCTACCGAGCCTCGGCAAAGAAAGCTCAAATCTGTAAGCCAGAAGTAACATATCTGGGGTACCTGCTAAAAGGAGGGCAGCGCTGGTTAACAGACGCTCGGAAGCAGACTGTTCTGCAGATCCCCAGGCCACAATCCACCTGACAAGTGAGGGAATTCCTGGGGTCGGCGGGATTTGTAGACTATGGATACCTGGGTTCGCAGAACTGGCTAAACCCTTGTATCAGGCAACACGGGGGCAGCAGCCATTTAATTGGACAGACGAAGCTGAGTCGGCTTTCCAACAGATCAAAACCACCCTACTCTCTGCGCCTGCACTGGGACTACCTGATGTCACCAAGCCCTTCCACTTATACGTGGATGAGAGTAAGGGTGTCGCCAAGGCGGTAATAACTCAGAACTTAGGCCCCTGGCGGAGGCCGGTTGCCTACCTGTCAAAGAAGTTAGACCCAGTGGCTGCCGGGTGGCCCCCTTGTCTCCGAATGATTGCGGCCACGGCTCTGATGGTACAAGATGCTGATAAACTTGTCATGGATCAAGAATTGCGGGTCATTACCCCACATGCCATCGAAGGTGTACTCAAACAGCCACCTAGTCGATGGATAAGTAACACCTGGCTCACCCACTACCAAGGACTACTACTAAATCCTATCAGAATAACCTTCCTGCCCCCAACGACCTTAAATCCTGCCTTGCTGCTGCCCAACCCGGACCTGGACGTGCCACTCCATGATTGCACCGAGATACTAGCTCAGGTGCACGGAGTTCGAGAGGACCTGCAGGACCGCCCACTCCCTGACACTGACCTTGTCTGGTTCACTGATGGGAGCAGCTTCATGCATCAAGGCCAGAGGTACGCTGGAGCGGCAGTGACTTCAGAGACTGAGGTAATCTGGGCGGAACCCCTGCCCCCGGGGACATCGGCCCAGAAGGCCGAACTGATAGCGCTCACCCAAGCTCTTACCTTAGGGGCAGGGAAAAAGCTGACAGTATATACAGACAGCCGATATGCTTTTGCTATGGTGCACATACATGGGGCCATTTACAGGGAGCGAGGGTTACTAACGGCTGAAGGAAAAGAGATAAAAAACAAGCAAGAGATCCTAGCCCTGTTAACAGCACTATGGAAGCCAGAAAAGTTAGCCATTGTGCATTGCCCAGGACATCAGAAACCAACCACTCCAACTGCTCAAGGCAACTTTCTGGCAGACCAAACTGCAAGAAATGTGGCAAAGGCTCCCAGCCAACTCCTTGCACTCCAGCTCCCTGACCCGGGCCCCCGGGACTTGCCATATTCCCCTGATTATTCAGAACAAGATCTCCAGTGGATTGACAAACTTCCCCTGAAACAGATCCAGAAGGGGTGGTGGACTGATACTAATGACCAAACCATCCTACCAGAAAAATTAGGACAGTAAGTTTTAGAACACATCCACCGAACCACCCACCTGGGTGCTCGGTGGATGATAGACCTGATCAGACACTCTAAGCTCAAATTCAGACATACAGCCGAGAAGGCCAGCAGCATTGTGGCAAGTTGCAAAGTCTGCCAGCTTAACAACGCCTACCCCCAATCCCAGACTGCAGCGGGAACAAGACTCAGGGGAACCAGGCCCGGTATCTACTGGGAAGTAGATTTTACTGAAATAAAGCCAGGAAAGTACGGGTATCGGTACTTACTTGTCTTTGTAGATACTTTTTCAGGGTGGACTGAAGCATTCCCAACCAAAAGAGAAACTGCTCAGGTCGTAGCAAAGAAAATTCTGGAAGATATCCTTCCCAGGCATGGCTTCCCCGTCCAGATAGGGTCAGATAATGGGCCCGCCTTCGTCGCTAAGGTAAGTCAGGATTTGGCTTCCATCCTTGGGGCAAATTGGAAACTACATTGTGCTTATAGGCTCCAGAGTTCAGGACAGGTAGAGAGGATGAATCGGACCTTAAAAGAGACCTTAACTAAATTGACTATGGAGACTGGCGCTAATTGGGTGGTCCTTCTCCCCTACGCTCTGTTCCGGGCCCGTAATACCCCTTACAGACTGGGCCTTACCCCTTACGAAATAATGTATGGCAGACCTCCACCCCTGGTTCCCAGCTTAAAAGATGATTTGCTCAAGTCTGAAACAGAAAATGTCTCTGAATTCTTATTTTTCCCTACAAGCCTTGCAGAAAATTCATCAAGAAATCTGGCCCAAGCTGAAGGAACTATATGAGACCGGTCCCCCACCGACACCCCATCCATACCATCCTGGTTAAGCGACACCGACAAGAAACCCTAGAACCCAGGTGGAAGGGACCACTCCAGGTACTCCTGACCACACCCACCGCCCTAAAGGTGGACGGCATCGCGTCGTGGATCCACTACACCCACGTCAAGCCAGTAGACCCAACCTCCGACCTTCTGGGACCAATCACGGCAGCAGCTAAAGCACCGGCCACGTGGACTGTGGACAGAGCTAAGAACAACCCTTTAAAACTCACCCTGTGCCGGCAACATAGCTCACTGCAAACATGCACTTAGGTAGTCTAGCCCTAACGTTAGCCGCCCTGGTGGCCGCTGGGGAAAACACCAAACCAGCATCTAATCCCTTTGTCTGGAGATTCTGGCTTTATGAAAACCAAACCCACCCTGGACAACCTCATAAGCCCGGGAAATTATTGGCCAGTGCTGATTGCCCCTCCTCAGGGTGCAATAGCCCAATCTTACTAAATTTTACTGGCTTTCAAATAGCCAAACCAGTGACACCAATAATATGTTTTGAGTTTGATCAGACTGAATACAATTATAAACACTATTGGTGGCACCAAAATGCCGGCTGTCTTTATAACTATTGTAACATCCATAGGTCCCATTACTGGGGAGAGGAAGAACAGTTAGACCCCAAGTGGCCCTTCCATCGTAGACGGGATGGAGACTTTTCATATACATGGATAGTTAGAGACCCCTGGAACTCCTGCTGGACCACGCCTCAACCTGGGGCTGTATACTACTCCCCCTCCTCCACATGGCCTAGCAGTCACCCCTATCTGTGGCGAGGCCTAGTGCAAGTACTGCCCTGGTCCATGGGGGTATCCAACGACAGGAAAACAGACTAACACAAGACTTATGTCCTTTCTCCTGGTTAAAATTATTACAAGAAGGACTAGAGCTTGCTAACCTTACAGGACTTCACAGCCTGTCTGGCTGCTTTCTGTGTGCCACCCTAGGGCGTCCACCGCTAACCGCTGTCCCTCTGCCATGGGGATCCTCTACCTCTGCCCAAGCTAACAACCTCCGAAACCTCTCATATGCCCCTATCCTAAACGTACCACTATACCTAAACCCCAGTCAGGAAAAGTTTCCCTACTGCTTCTCAGGAACCAATTCCAGCCTCTGCAGCATCACTGCAGTGCCCCCTAATATCACCCTAAGGGCTCCGCCAGGCATATTCTTCTGGTGTAATGGGACATTATCTAAGGACCTATCTAGTCCCTCTGTTACCAACCTACTGTGTCTTCCTGTCACATTGGTTCCCCGGTTGACTCTACTAACTGCTGGCGAGTTCCTAGGGTACACCGGTAACTGGACTAGTACTGCTATTCACCCAGTCCCTAGACCGAGACCTGCATGAGCCATATTTCTCCCCCTCATTGCAGGAATCTCCCTCACCGCATCCCTCATTGCGGCCGGGATGGCGGGGGGAGCCCTAGGTCACACCCTCATAGAAAGCAACAAGTTGTACCAACAATTTGCCATTGCTATGGAGGAGTCAGCTGAGTCCCTTGCATCCCTTCAGCAGCAGCTCACGTCCCTAGCTCAGGTAACCTTGCAGAACCGGAGGGCCCTAGACCTACTCACTGCTGAAAAAGGTGGTACATGTATGTTTCTAAAAGAAGACTGTTGTTTCTACATAAATGAATCAGAGCTTGTAGAAGACCGGGTCCAACAGTTACACAAGTTAAGCACTGAAGTAAAAACATGGCAGTTTGCTTCAGCTGCAGACCAATGGTGGAATTCCTCTATGTTTTCTCTGTTAGCCCCCTTCCTTGGACCCCTGCTAAGTCTACTATTTCTGCTAACCGTAGGACCTTGTGTTGTTAACAGAATTTTGCAGTTTGTCAGAGAAAGGTTTGACACTGTTCAGCTCATGGTCCTCAGAGCCCAATACCAACCTGTAAACGCTGAAACAGAGTCAGACTTATAAGACCCAAGATTGGCTCTAGAGTTACCTGAAAAGAAGGGGGGAATGAAAGGAATGAGGCACATCCCCCATATATCTCCCAACTTCCTGAGCCCAGCACAATCACATTCCTCCATATTTCTTTCAAACTTCAGAAAAACATCACCTGGGAGATCTCCGATAAGGAATGCTAAATGTATAATGTTAATCAATTGTAATGCTATAACCGAGAGAATTACCTTGTTCCCTGTAACTTTGCATATCCTGTTTACATCGGGCTATAAAGGGCAAGCACTCACATTGTTCGAGGCCCTCTTGTATGCTGTGGAATGGAGGGACCAAGTTCGAACTTGTAGTAAAGATCCTTGCCGCTTGGCTTTGACTCTGGACTCTGGTGGTCTTCTTTGGGGAACAAACGGTCTGGGCATAACAAAGCTACCAATGAGTTTCTTCACAGAATTGGAAAAAACTGCTTTAAAGTTCATATGGAACCAAAAAAGAGCCCGCATTGCCAAGACCATCCTAAGTCAAAAGAACAAAGCTGGAGGCATCATGCTACCTGACTTCAAACTATACTACAAGGCTACAATAACCAAAACAGCATGGTACTGGTACCAAAACAGAGATATAGACCAATAGAACAGAACAGAGTCCTCACAAATAATACCACACATCTACAGCCATCTGATCTTTGACAAACCTCAGAAAAACAAGAAATGGGGAAAGGATTCCCTTTTTAATAAATGGTGCTGGGAAAACTGGCTAGCCATAAGTAGAAAGCTGAAACTGGATCCTTTCCTTACTCCTTATGTGAAAATTAATTCAAGATGGATTAGAGACTTAAATGTTAGACCTAATACCATAAAAACCCTAGAAGAAAACCTAGGTAATACCATTCAGGACATAGGCATGGGCAAGGACTTCATGTCTAAAACACCAAAAGCAACGGGAACAAAAGCCAAAATTGACAAATGGGATCTAATTAAACTAAAGAGCTTCTGCACAGCAAAAGAAACTACCATCAGAGTGAACAGGCAACCTACAGAATGGGACAAAATTTTTGCAATCTACTCATCTGACAAAGGGCTAATATCCAGAACCTACAAAGAACTCAAACAAATTTACAAGAAAAAAACAAACAACTCCATCAAAAAGTGGGCAAAGGATATGAACAGACAGTTCTCAAAAGAAGACACGCATACAGCCAACAGACACATGAAAAAATGCTCATCATCACTGGCCATCAGAGAAATGCAAATCAAAACCACAATGAGATACCATCTCACACCAGTTAGAATGGCAATCATTAAAAAGTCAGGAAACAACAGGTGCTGGAGAGGATGTGGAGAAATAGGAACACTTTTACACTGTTGGTGGGATTGTAAACTAGTTCAACCATTATGGAAAACAGTATGGCAATTCCTCAAGGATCTAGAACTAGAAGTACCATATGACCCAGCCATCCCATTACTGAGTATATACCCAAAGGATTATAAATCATGCTGCTATAAAGACATATGCACACGTATGTTCATTGCGGCACTGTTCACAATAGCAAAGACTTGGAATCAACCCAAATGTCCATCAGTGACAGATTGGATTAAGAAAATGTGGCACATATACACCATGGAATACTATGCAGCCATAAAAAAACGATGAGTTTGTGTCCTTTGTAAGGACATGGATGCAGCTGGAAACCATCATTCTCAGCAAACTATCTCAAGAACAGAAAACCAAACACCGCATGTTCTCACTCATAGGTGGGAACTGAACAGTGAGATCACTTGGACTCGGAAAGGGGAACATCACACACTGGGGCCTATTATGGGGAGCGGGGAGGAAAAGGGATTGCATTGGGAGTTATACCTGATGTAAATGACAAGTTGATGGGTGCTGACGAGTTGATGGGTGCAGCACACCAACATGGCACAGGTATACATATGTAACAAACCTGCAGGTTGTGCACATCTACCCTAGAACTTAAAGTACAATAATAATAATAATAAAAAAGAAAAAAGAAATCAGAGTCAGAAACAACAAAAAAAGTCTCCTATGGTAGTAACATATTAAAATAATTTTCTTCATTCAAAAAAAAAAAGGCTTTGAGTTACTTTCTATTTTCCTAATAAAATATTTGACGTAAGTGGTTAGTTGTTGTTGTTGTTCTTCTTCTTCTTTTCCTTCTTCTTTCTCCTTCTTCATCCTTCCTCCTCCCCTCTTTTTTTTTTCTTTTTTTTTGAGCTGGAGTCTCGCTCTGTTGCGCAGGGGCGTTATCTCAATGAACTGCAAGCTCCACCTCCTGGGTTCACATCATTCTCCTGCCTCAGCCTCCCGAGTAGCTGGGACTACAGGTGCCCGCCACCATGCCTGGCTAATTTTTTGCGTTTTTAGTAGAGACAGGGTTTCACCGTGTTAGCGAGGATGGTCTTGATCTCCTGCCCTCATGATCCACCCACCTTGGCCTCCCAAAGTACTGGGATTACAGGCGTGAGCCACTGCGCCCAGTCTTCTTTTTGAGACAGAGTCTCATACTCTGTCACTCAGGATGGAGTACAGTTGAGCAAACATAGCTTACTGCAGCCTTGACCTCCCTAGCTCAAGTGATCCTCCCACCTCAGTTTCCCATGTAGCTGGGACCACACACATGCACTGCCATGCCAGGCTAATTTTTTTATTTCTTGTAGAGATGGGGTCCCACCTTGTTGCCCAGGCAGGTCCTGAACTTCTGATCTCAAGTAACTTTCCCACATTGGCCTTCTAAAGTGCTGGGATTACAGGCATGAGTCACTATGCCCAGCCAACAGTACTACTTTTTCTTTATGCAATTAATTAGAGCTTTTTAAATATATATTTTGGTAGTTAAATATCACATACATATAAGATACATAAACACATAAACATACAGACATACAGGTAGAAGCAGATCATCTAGCTTTATTTTTTTTTTTGAGATAGTCTTGCTCTATCACCCAAACTAGACTACACTGGTGCAATCTCAGTTCACTGTAACTTACACCTCCAGGATCCTGGTTGAGGTGATTCTCATGCCTCAGCCTCCTGAGTAGCTGGGATTACAGGTATACACTAGCATGCCCAGCTAATTTATTTATTTTTAGTAGAGACGGGATTTCACTATATTGGCCAGTCTGGTCTCGAACTCCTGGCCTCAAGTGATCTGCCCACCTCAGGCTCCCAAAGTGCTGGGATTACAGGTGTGAGCCACTGTCCCTGACCCATATAGCTTTTATAAGATTCTTCATTTGCCAGTTTTCATATAGTTTCTCTCTTGCCTTTAGACTATCAATCTCTTGGTTACCTGTTCCATTGCCCTAAATAATTGTTAGCTAGGCCACTGTAAATTTGTACCTCCCAGGATGCAACTCTTAAGTGACAGGCAGAAAATTTACATCTCAAAGGCACAGAACTTAGATCTAAATATCATTTTTGCTGAAATAAAGAAGGGCATAGGTAAAAGCTCAGTTAAGACAAGATTGCCAGGAAAAGTATCTCAAACAAAAGTAAGGTTTCTTATGCAAACTTCAAGCCACCGTCTTTCTCATTAAAAACCACTAAATGGGGGTTCAGGGCCAAGATGGCCGACTAGAAGCAGCAGCAATTGGAGGCTTTCATTGAAAAGAGCCATAATAACAAATGAATCCTGCACTGGCAACCAAGGTATCCAGGTTCTCTCATCAGAACTCATTAAGTGGCTGGCATGATCCATGGAGAGAAAGGAGAGCAGTGTGGTGCTGCAGCTCACCTGAGGGCCACATGGGGCAGGGGAGCCCCCACCCACCAGCCAAGGGAGGCAGTGAGTGAGCGTGCTACCTGGCCAGGGAAACCCTGCTTTTTCCACAGTACTGTGCAACCCATGGTCAGAAAATCCCACTCATGAACCCACGTCACCAAGGCCTAGGGTCCCAACCTGAGCTGCGCAGATTATCAACAGCCTCTCAGATAGAATATGCTTACGCCTGCTGAGTTCCCAGGGGGAGAGGCAACCAGTGCCACAGCTGCAGCTGCCTGCTGTCTAAGCCATTTGAGCTCCTTGCATGAGGGTCAGCAGCCAGCGCTAACTGCCTAAAACACTAAGCTCCCTAGGCAGGGGAAGGACAGCAGCTATCTCTATAGCTCCAGGCCGTGCTTTTCCACTGCTGGAGCCAGGGAGACTGGACAGCTTGGTCCCAAGGTTTCCCCCCCAGCCCAAAACACCAGCTGTGGCAGACTGTGGCCAGAGCCCCTCTTTAGGCCTGACCCTGACCCATCCTTCCTCACTGGGTAAGACCTCCCTGCAGGGAGGACTGCAGGGAGGACTGCAGGGAGGGAGTCCTGGCAGGAACTCCAACAATTCCATCCAGAGGCTCAAGGACAGAACTCTGACCTCCATGGGCCTGAGCTCCTAGAAGGAGGGGTGGCCACACCCTCTGCAGACCAGGAGACTTAGGCTTTCCTCCTGGAAGTTTTGAGGAATCCGAGCAGCCCAGATGAGTGGGTTTACCTGCCCCCCGCCAGCAAAGCACAACTCCTCCACCAAGAGATGAAGTGCTTCATTCAATGGGTTCTGTTTCCCATGCCACCCAACTGGGTGAGACCCTCCAACAGGGGTTGTCAGACACCCTATACAGGAGTGATCCTACTGGCATCAGGTTTGCGCCCCTTGAGGCCAGAGATCCCAGAAGAAGGAGCAGGTAGGCCGGGCACGGTGGCTCAAGCCTGTAATTCCAGCACTTTGGGAGGTCGAAGTGGGCGGATCACGAGGTCAGGAGATCGAGACCATCCTGGCTAACATGGTGAAACCCCGTCTCTACTAAAAAATACAAAAAAACTAGCCGGGCGAGGTGGCAGGCACCTGTAGTCCCAGCTACTCGGGAGGATGAGGCAGAGAATGGCGTAAACCCGGGAGCGGAGCTTGCAGTGAGCCGAGATCCGGCCACCGCACCCCAGCCTGGGCGACAGAGCAAGACTCCGTCTCAAAAAAAAAAAAAAGAAGGAGCAGGTATACACCTTTCCTGTTCTCTAGCCTCCTTGAGTGACATCTCCAGGCACAGGAGCAAAGCAGATGAATAGGGCCTGAAGTGAACCCCCAACAAATGACAGCAGCCCTACAAAAGAGGGACCTGACCATTGAAAGGAAAACAAACAGAAAGCAACAACAGCATCAAAAACAAACAAACAAAAGTCCCCCAAAAAATACCATCCAAAGGTCAGCAACCTCAAAGATCGAAACGAGACAAACTCATGAAGATGAGAAAGAAAGAATGAATAAAACGCAGGAAACCCAAAAGGCCAGAGTGCCTCTTGTCCTCCAAATGATTGCAACTCCTCTCCAGCAAAGGCACAGAACTGGACAGAGGATGAGATGGATGAATTGACAGAAGTAGGCTTCAGAAGATGGGTAATAAAAAACTCTGCTGAGCTAAACGAGTATGTTCTAACCCAATGCAAAGAAGCTAAAAATATTGATAAAAAGTTGGAGGAGCTAGGAACTAGAATAACCAGTTTAGAGAGAAACAAATGACCTGATGGAGATGAAAAACACAGCATACGAACTTTGTAAAGCATACAGTCTCAACAGCCAAATCGACCAAGTGGAAGAAAGGAGATCAGAGTTTGAAAACCACCTTGCTGAAATGAAGCATGCAGACAAGATTAGAGAAAAAAGAATGAAAACGAACAGACAAAGCCTCTGAGAAATATGGGACTACATAAAAAGACTGAACCCACAATTGACTGGAGTACCTAAGGGAGATGGGAAGAATGGAAATGAGCTGGAAAACACACATCAAGATATTATCCAGAAGAACTGCCTCAGCCTAGAAAGATAAGTCAGCATGTAAACTGAGGAAATATAAATAAGACCACTAAGTTTTTACTCAGCTCACTGCAAGCTCCACCTCCCAGGTTCACACCATTCTCCTGCCTCAGCCTCCCGAGTAGCTGGGACTACAGGCGCCCACCACCATGCCTGGGTAATTTTTTATCTTTTTAGTAGAGACAGGATTTCACCATGTTAGCCAGTATGGTCTTGATCTCCTGACCTCATGATCCGCCTGCCTCAGCCTCCCAAAGTGCTGGGATTACAGGTGTGAGCCTGTATTCTCAAGATATTCCATGAGAAGATCAACCCCAAGACACATAATCATCAGATTCCCCAAGGTTGAAATGAAAGAAAAATGTCAAGGGCAGCCAGAGAGAAAGGCCAGGTCACCTACAAAGGGAAGCCCATCAGACTAACAATGGACCTTGCAGCAGAAACCATACAAGCCAGAAGAGATTAGAGCCGATATCCAACATTCTTAAAGAAAATAATTTTTCAACCTAGAATTTCATATCCAGTCAAACTAAGCTTCATAAGCAAAGAAGAAACAACATTCTTTCCAGACAAGCAAATGCTGAGGGCCTGCCTTCCAAGAGCTCCTGAAGGAAGCACTAAATACAGAAAGGAAAAACTGGGACCAGCCACTGCAAAAACACACCAAATTATAAAGACCAATGACATTATGAAGAAATGGCATCAACTAGTGTGCAAAATAACCAGATAGCATCATGATGACAGGATCAAAATCACACGTAACAAATTAGCCTTAAATGTAAATGGGCTAAATGCCCCAATTAAAAGACACAGACTGGCAAATTGGATAAAGAATCAAGACTCATCGGTGTGCTGTATTCAGGAGACCCATCTCAAGTGCAAAGACACACAAAGGCTCAAAATAAAGGGATGGAGGAAAATTTACAAAGCAAATGCAAAGTAAAAAAAAAAAAAAAAAAAGGCAGGGATTGCAATCCTAGTCTCTGACAAAACAGACTTTAAGCGAACAAAGATCACAAAAGGCAAAGAAGGGCATTACATAATGGTAAAGGGATCAATTCAACAAGAAGAGCTAACTGTCCTAAATATGTATGAACCCAATACAGGAGCACCCAGATTCATAAAACAAGTTTTTAGAGACCTACAAAGAGACTTAAAGAGTTCCACTCAATAGTAGTGGGAGACTTTAACACCCCACTGTCACTATTAGACCAACAAAACAGAAAATTAACAAGGATATTCAGGACTTGAACTCAATTCTGGATCAAGTGGACCCAATAGACATCTACAGAACTCTTCACCCCAAATCAACAGAATATACATTCTTCTCATGTCACTTGGCACTTACTCTAAAATTGACCACATAATTGGAAGTAAAAACACTCCTCAGCAAATGCAAAAGAACTGAAATCTTAACAGTCTCTCAGACCACAGTGCAACAAAATTAGAACTCAGGATTAAGAAACTCACTCAAAAACACACAATTACCTGGAAATTGAACAACCTACTCTTGAATGACTACTGGGTAAATACTGAAATTAAGGTAGAAATTAAGAAGTTCTTTGAAACCAATGAGAACAAACAGACAACATACCAAAATCTCTCGGACACAGCTAAAGCAGTGTTAAGAGGGATTTTTTTTTCTGAGATGGAGTTACACTCTTGTTGCCCAGGCTGGAGTGCAATGGCACAATCTCAACTAACCACAACCTCCACTAGAGAGCTTCTGCACAGCAAAAGAAACTAGCATCAGAGTGAACAGGCAACCTACAGAACGGGAGAACATTTTTGCAATCTACCCATTGACAAAAGTCTAATATCCAGAATTTACAAGGAACATAAACAAATTTACAAGAAAAAAAAAACCATCAAATAGGCGGGAAAGGATATGAACAGACACTTCTCAAAAGAAGACATTTATATGGCCAATGAACATATTAAAAAAAAAAGCTCCTCATCACTAATCAATAGAGAAATGCAAATCAAAACCACCATGAGATACTATCTCACACCAGTCTGAATGGTGATTATTAAAAAGTCAGGAAACAATAGATGCTGGTGAGGCTGTGGAGAAATTGGAACATTTTTAACTGTTGGTGGAAATGTAAATCAGTTTAACCATTGTGAAAGACAATATGGCAATTCCTCAGGGATCTAGAATGAGAAATACCATTTGACCCAGCAATCCCATTACTAAGTATATACCCAAAGGATTACAAATCACTCTACTATAAAGACACATGCGCACATATATTTAATGCAGCACTAGTTACAATAGCAAAGACATGGAACCAACCCAAATGCCCATTAATGATAGACTGGATAAAGAAAATGTGGTACATATACATTATGAATAGTATGCAGCCATAAAAACAAATGAGATCATGTCCTTTGCAGGGACATGGACGAAGATGGGAGCCATCACCCTTAGCAAACTAACACAGGAACAGAAAACCAAACACAGTAGATTCTCATTCACAGATGGGAGTAGAATAATGAGAACACATGGACACAGGGAGGGGAACTATACCAGGTCCTGTTGGGGGATGGGAGGCAAGGGAAGGGGACTTACAGGATGGGTCAGTAGGTGCAGCAAACCACCATGGCACACGGATCTATGTAACAAGCCTGCACGTTCTGCACATATATCCCAAACTTAAAGTAAAACAAAGCACTAAATGTTTTAAGTGGTTTAGGTTCAGAAAAGAAGATACCTTTACAAATAAATATTTCCTTTATCGATATAAATTTATTTTACAAAGAGTCTCAAACTAGCCAGCTATATTTCATAAAGTTGTATTTAAAAAAAGAAAATGTAGTTTTTTTCTTTATAATTTCAACTTTTATTTTAGATTCAGGGGGTACATATGCAGGTTACATGAGTGTATTGCTTGATGTTTAGGTTTGGGGTACAAATGATCCAGTCTCTGAGGTAGTGAGGACAGTACCCAAAGTTAGTTTTTTGACTCTTGACCCCCCTCCCTCCCTCCCCCATCTAATAATCCCCAGTGTCTGGTTTGTTGTTGTTGATGTTGTTGTTTGATACAGGGTCTACAGAAAGTGATTTTATTCTGTTTTATGGCTGCCTAGTATTCCATGGTAAATATGCACATTTCCACATCAATCCACTGTGATGGGCACCTAGATCGATTCCACATCTTCGCTGTTGAGAACTATGCTGTGATAAACCTAAGAGTGAATTGGTGAAATTGTCAGAGGTTTTATAACCACAGCAGCTCCATCTTATATAGTAGCTGGGTAAAAAGAGGCTGAAACCTACTGACCTACATTTCCAGACAATTACGCATTCTAAGTCACAGAATGAGATAGGAGGTCAGCACAAGATACAGATCATAAAGACTTCGCTGATAAACAAGTTGCAGTAAAGAAGCTGGCCAAAACCTACCAAAACCAAGATAGTGACAAAAATGACCTCTTGTCATCCTCACTGCTACAGTCCCACCAGCACCATGACAGGTTATAAACACCATGACAATGTTAGGAAGTTACCTACATGGTCTAAAAAGGGGAGGCATGAATAATCCACCCCTTGTTTAGCATATAATCAAGAAAATTAAATATGGGCAACTAGCAGCCCTTAGGGCTGTGCTGCCTAATGGAGTAGCCATACATAGTAATGGCTCTGATCTACTTTTTTTTTTTTTTTTTTTTTTTTGAGACTGAGTCTCGCTCTGTCACCCAGGCTGGAGTGCAGTGGTGCGATCTTGGCTCACTGCAAGCTCCGCCTCCTGGGTTTACTCCATTCTCCTGCCTCAGCCTCCTGAGTAGCTGGGACTACAGGTGCCCACCACCATGCCCGGCTAATTTTTTGTATTTTAGTAGAGACGGGGTTTCACTGTGTTAGCCAGGATGGTCTCAATCTCCTGACTTCGTGCTCCACCCACCTCAGCCTCCCAAAGTGCTGGGATTATAGGCGTGAGCCACCGTGCCTGGCCTCTACTTTCCTAATTAATAAACACACTTTTGGCGCGGTGGCTCATGCCTGTAATCCCAGCACTTTGGGAGGCCGAGGCAGGTGGATCACCTGAGGTCAGGAGTTCGAGACCAGCCTGGCCAACATGGTGGAACCCCGTCTCTGCTAAAAATACAATAAGTAGGCCAGGTATGGTGGCTCATGCCTGTAATCCCAACACTTTGGAAGGCCAAGGTGGCCATATCACAAGGTCAGGAGCTTGAGACCAGCCTGGTCAATATTGTGAAACCCCATCTCTACTAAAATAACACAAAAATTAGCTGGGCATGGTGGTGAGTGCCTGTAATCCCAGCTACTTGGGAGGCTGAGGCAGGAGAATTGCTTGAACCTGGGAGGCAGAGGTTGCAGTGAGCCGAGATCGTGCCACTGCACTCCAGCTTGGGTGACAGAGTGAGACTTCATCTCAAAAAAAAAAAAAAAAATACAAAAATACAAAAATTAGCCAGTCGTGGTGGCAGGTACCTGTAATCCCAGCTACCTGGGAGGCTGAGGCAGGAGAATGACTTGAACCCTGGAGGTAGAGGCTGCAGTGAGCAGAGATTGTGCCACTTCGCTCCAGCATGGGTGATGGAGTGAGACTCTGTCTCATAAATAAATAAATAAATAATAAAATAAACATGCTTTCACTATACTCTATGGACTCACCCTGAATTCTTTCTTGTATGAGATCCAAGAACCCTCTCTTGGAGTCTGGATTGGGACTCCTTTGTGGTAACATCTTTCTGGCAACCATGGAAAGGATTAGAATGAGGAAACCCTTGACCCAAAGGCTAACTTTGGGTGAGTGATGGGGGTCCAGTAACATCTTTGTGGTGAACCCTGAAGGGATGATACTGAGGAAACCCCCTACCCAAAGGAAAATCATCTGCATGCAATACCAACTGGCTGACTTTGGGTAAGTGGGGCGCATTTAACCA
Organism: Macaca nemestrina; assembly: GCF_043159975.1. Taxonomy (NCBI): domain Eukaryota; kingdom Metazoa; phylum Chordata; class Mammalia; order Primates; family Cercopithecidae; genus Macaca; species Macaca nemestrina. Next base: position 62,988,777 of record NC_092134.1, read on the forward strand.
GGTAAAGGATGGGATTGGGTTCAAGGCCCAACATAGAGGAGTTAGCGTCTCTCCTGAGACTGTGTGGGTTAAAGACTTCTCTCAATAAAAGGCAGGGATGCTTGACCAAACTTGGATCTGAGGCACAACTTAGGAAGTTTAAGTCCATTCTAAGATTTAGGGGATTAGAGGCCCCTCCAAGTAAAGTCCATGTTGCCTAAGAACGGGTTTGGCACTATGAGATATTAACTATTCTCTTTGAAGTCATCTGCTTTGTACTTGCTGACAGCTATGGGTGACAGAATTAGGCATATACAGGACCATGGGACATGGGAAGCTTTTTCCTTCCCAAAAAAGGAAATCTGACAGCTGATGAGACTGCTGGAAAAGATCCTTCTCTGACCAACAAGCAGCTGCCTGAACTTTTGAGCAATGGGTGAGTCTTTCTCTGGCCTCCCTGAGATCTTCATCTTCCCCATATTACATCAGACAATGCCTCTCTCTCTCTCTCTCTCTGTCTCATCTTTCTTTCAACTCCCTGAGCTCTTCACCTTCTCTACCTTACATCAGGTAATGCTTTCCTCTTTCTCTCTCTCTGTGCAAACCAGTTGAATGAATGGTTAAAAAAAAAATCACTGTGTGCTTCGTGGGTCTTTCTGTTTTGTTCTGTCATAAAGAGGGGTACCTTAGGATAGAATGCAGGCCTAGGACCTCATAAGCCTGCTGTTCAAGATGGCCCAGCAAATTGGACAGTTATAAACTTTGCTGAAGGATTCTGGAAAAACAAAACGAAACAAAACAAAAAAACTGGATGAGATTTTTCTCTTGTCTTGTTTGTCCTTGGGAGCTTGACCTTGTAACCATGTGGCCATACTTTCTCTTTTCACAATGGTGGCCTGGGTTCAGGGTTCAATCCCTAGCTTAGGGGACAAGCATATCTGACTGATATTTGGGTGACCTTTGCCATCTTTTGATTCTCTTCTTTTCCACAAACTGTCTTAAATTTCCTTTCTCAGAGCATGTGTGAGGTTACTTTTGTTGAAGTTCAAAAACCAGAAACGTCAACTGTTTGGCCTAGCTAAAGTGGGGTAATACAAAATTTAAAAGGATTCTTTTAATCTTAAGGATTAAAAGTCAGCTTAACTAAAGTTGATATCCAAGCTCTAACAGCTTGGGACTCCTTGGGAAAAACAGAGGTGGAAACACAGACCCTGTTTCCAGGAAAAAAACACTTGTTTTCCTCATGGAACCCAAGGAATTAAAAGTAGATAGATTCCTCTCAAAATCTAAGGCTATGTTTTGTTTTGCATTACATTAGCTGATGTTTTTGATTTGGGGGGGTATCAGAAATTACTTCACATAATAAGAGAAATTTGGTGTGTAATAACTAGGTAGGAAACATACTTTGGAGAAGGGCTAATTCCATCTTTTGGGGATCAAGGATCTGATATAAAAATGGAGCCCTTAATTTCTGGAGCTCTGTTTTGGCCTTCAGCTGTGCCTGCTTATTAGGCCCTAGAAACTGCATGCATTAAAGAGAACTTAAAAACTGGTAACGAGATCGCTGGCAAAATGATCCAGCAGGAACAGCTCCAGTCTGCAGCTCCCAGTGAGATCAACACAGAAGGTGGGTGATTTCTGCATTTCCAACTGAGGTACCCAGTTCATCTCATTGGGACTGGTTGGACAGTGGGTGCAGTCCACAGAGGGTGAGCCAAAGCAGGGTGGGGTGCTGCCTCACCCAGGAAGTGCAATGGGTCAAGGAATTCCCTGCCCTAGCCAAGGGAAGCCATGAGGGACTGTGAACAGTGCACTTTGGCCTAGATACTATGCTTTCCCCATGGTCTTTGCAACCTGCAGACCAGGAGATTCCCTCCGGTGCCTATGCCACCAGAGCCCTGGGCTTCAAGCACAAAACTAAGCGGTTGTTTGGGCAGACACCAAGCTAGCTGCAGGAGTTTTTATTTTCATTCCCCAGTGGCGCTTGGAACGCCAGTGAGAAAAAACCATTCACTCCCCTGGAAAGGGGGCTGAAGCCAGGGAGCAAAGTGGTCTGGCTCGGCAGGTCCCACCCCAACAGAGCCCAGCAAGCTCAGATCCACTGCCTTGAAATTCTCACCGCCAGCACAGCAGTCAGAAGGCAGCCTGGGACACTCGAGCTTGGTGGGGGGAAAAGCATCCACAATTCTGAGACTTGAGTAGGCAGTTTTACCCTCACAGTGTAAACAAAGCCACCAGAAGTTGTAACGAGCAGAGCCTACCGCAGCTCAGCAAGGCTGCTGTGGAGAGACTGCCTCCTTAGATTCCTCCTCTCTGGGTAAGGCATCTCTGAAAATAAGGCAGCAGTCCCAGTCAGGGGCTTATAGATGAAACCCCCACCACCCTGAGACAGAGCACCTGGGGGAAGGGGCAGCTGTGGGCACAGCTTCAGTAAACTTAAACACTCCAGCCTGATGGCTCGAAGATAGCAGTGGATCTCCCAGCCCAGCATTTGAGCTCTGCTAAGGGTCAGACTGCCTCCTCCAAGAGGGTCCCTGACCCCCGTATTGCCTGACTGGGAGACACCTCCCAGTAGAGGCCAAAAGACACCTCATACAAAAGAGCCCTGGCTGGCATCTGGCAGTGTCCCTCTGGGAAGAAGCTACCAGAGGAAGGAACAGGCAGCAATCTTTGCTGTTCTGCAGTCTCTGCTGGTGATACCCAGGCAAACAGGGTCTGGAGTGGACCTCCAGAAAACTGCAGCAAACCTGCAGCAGAAGGGCCAGACTGTTAGAAGGAAAACTAACAGAAAGGAATAACATCAACATCAACAAAAAGGATGTCCACTTAGAGACCCCATCCTTAGGTCACCAACATCAAAGACCAAACGTAGATAAATCCATGATGATGGGGAGAAACCAGTGCAAAAAGATTGAAAATTCCCAAAACCGGAATGCCTCTTCTCCTTCAAAGGATCACAACTCCTTGCCAGCAAGGGAACAAAACTGGACAGAGAATAAGTTTGACAAACTGACAGAACTAGGCTTCAGAAGGTAGGTAATAACAAACTCCTCCAAGCTAAAGGAGCATGTTCTAACCCAATGCAAGGAAGATAAGAACCTTGAAAAAAGATTAAATAAATTGCTAACTAGAATAACCAATTTAGAGAAGAGTATAAATGACCTGATGGAGCTGAAAAACACAGCGTGAGAACTTTGTGAAGTACACACAAGTGTGAATAGCCAAATCAATCAAGCGGAAGAAAGGATATCTGAGATTGAAGATCAAATTAATGAAATAAAGTGTGAAGACAAGATTAGAGAAAAAAGAATAAAAGGAAAGAACAAAGCCTCCAAGAAATATGGGACTATGTGAAAAGACCAAATCTACATTTGCTTGCTGTACCTGAAAGTGAAGGAGAGAATGGAACCAAGTTGGAAAACACTCTTCAGGATATTATCCAGAAGAACTTCCCCAACCTAGCAAGACAGGCCAAAATTCAAATTCAGGAAATACAGAGAAAACCACAAAGATACTCCTAGAGAAGGGCAACCCCAAGACACATAATCATCAGATTCACCAAGGTTGAAATAAAGGAAAAAATGTTAAGGGCAGCCAGAGAGAAAGGTCAGGTTACCCACAAAGGGAAGCCCATCAGATTAACAGCGAATCTCTACAGAAACCCTACGAGCCAGAAAAGAGTGGGGGTCAATATTTAACATTCTGAAAGAAAAGAAATTTCTACCCAGAATTTTATATCCAGCCAAACTAAGTTTCATAAGCGAAGGAGAAATAAAATCTTTTACAGACAAGCAAATGCCGAGAGATTTTGTCATCACCAGGCCTGCCTTACAAGAGCTCGTGAAGGAAGCACTAAACCTGGAAAGGAACAACCAGTATGAGCCACTGCAAAAACATACCAAATTGTGAAGGTCATTGACACTATGAAAAAACTGCACCAACTAACGGGCAAAATAACCAGCTAGCATCATAATCATAGGATCAAATTCACACATAACAATATTAACCTTAAATGTAAATGGGCTAAATGCCCCAATTAAAAGACACAGACTGGCAAACTGGATAAAAAAAGTCAAGACTCATCAATGTGGTGTATTCAGGAAACTCATCCCATGTGAAAAGATGCACATAGGCTCAAAATAAAAGGATGGAGGAATATTTACCAAGCAAATGGGAAGCAAAAAATATATATATATATATCAGGGTTGCAATCCTAGTCTCTGATAAAACAGACTTTAAACCAACAAAGATCAAAAGAGACAAAGAAGGTTATTACATAATGCTAAAGGGATCAATGCAACAAGAAGAGCTAACTATCCTAAATATAAATGCACCCAGTACAGGAGCAACCAGATTCATAAAGCAGGTTCTTAGAGACCTACAAAGAGACTTAGACTCCCACACAATAATAGTGGGAGACATTAATACCTCACTGTCAATATTAGACAGATCAAAGAAACAGAAAATTAACAAGGATATTCAGGACTTGAACTTAGCTCTGGACCAAGCAGAACTAATAGACATCTACAGAACTCTCCACCCCAAATCAACAGAATATACATTCTTCTCAGCACAACATCAGACTTATTCTAAAATTGATCACATAATTCTAAGTAAAACACTCCTCAGCAAATGCAAAAGAATGGAAATCATAACAAACACTCTCTCAGACCACAGTGCAATCAAATTAGAACTCAGGATTAAGCTACTGGAGAGGCTGAGGCAGGAGAATGGCGTGAACCCGGGAGGCAGAGATTGCAGTGAGCCCAGATCACGCCAGCCTGGGCAACAGAGCGAGACTCCATCTGAAAAAAAAAAAAAAAAAAAGAAACTCACTCAAAACCACACAACTAAATGGAAACTAAACAACCTGCTCCTAGGTGAGTACTGGGTAAATAACGAAATTAAGGCATAATTAAAGATATTCTTTGAAACCAATGACAACAAAGACACAATGAAATAAAGATGTTCTTTGAAATCCAATGAGGACAAAGACAACATACCAGAATCTCTGGGACACATTTAAGGCAGTGTCTACATGGAAATTTATAGCAATAAATGCCCACAAGAGAAAGCAGGAAAGATTTAAATTTGACACTCTACCATCACAATTAAACGAACTAGAGAAGCAAGAGCAACAAATCCAAAAGCTAGTAGAAGACAAGAAATAACAAAGATTAGAGCAGAACTAAAGGAGATAGAGACATGAAAACCCCTTCGAAAAAAATCAATGAATCCTGGAGCTTGTTTTTTGAAAAGATCAACAAAATAGATAGACCACTAGCCAGACTAATAAAGAAGAATCAAACAGATACAATAAAAAATGATAAAGAGGATATTACCAGCAATTCTACAGAAATACAAACTACCATCAGAGAATACTATAAACACCACTAAGCAAATAAACTAGAAAATCTAGAAAAAATGGATAAATTCCTGGACACATACACCCTTCCAAGTCTAAACCAGGAAGAAGTCGAATCCCTGAATAGACCAATAACAAGTTCTGAAATTAAGGCAGTAATTAATAGCCTACCAACCGAAAAAAGTCCAGGACCAGACGGATTCACAGCCGAATTCTACCACAAGTACAAAGAGGATCTGGTATCATTCCTTCTGAAACTATTCCAAACAATAGAAAAACAGGAAATCCTCCCTGAGTCATTTTATGAGGCCAGCATCATCCTGATACCAAAACCTGGCAAAGACACAACAAAAAAAGAAAATTTCAGGCCAATATCCCTGATGAACACTGACGTGAAAATCTCAATAAAATACTGGCAAACCGATTCCAGCAGCACATCAAAAAGCTTATCTACCACGATCAAGTCAGCTTCATCCCTGGGATGCAAGGCTGGTTCAACACATACAAATCAATAAACATAATCCATTACATAAACAGAACCAATGACAAAAAACAAATGACTATCTCAATAGATGCAGAAAAGGTCTTCAACAAAATCCAACAGCGCTTCATGCTAAAAACTCTTAATGAACTAGTTATTAATGGAACATATCTCAAAATAATAAGTTATTTATGACAAACCCATAGCCAATATCATACTGAATAGGCAAAAACTAAAAGCATTCCCTTTGAAAACTGGCACAAGACAAGGATACTCACTCTGACCACTCCTATTCAACACCATATTGACAGTTCTGATCAGGACAAACAGGCAAGAGAAAGAAATAAAAGGTATTCAAATAGAAAAAACAGGAAGTCAAATTGTCTCTGTTTGCAAATGACATGATTCTATATCTAGAAAACCCCATCGTCTCAGCCCAAAATCTCCTGAAGCTGATAAGCAACTTCAGCAAAGTCTCACGATACAAAATCGATGTGCAAAAATCACAAGCATTCCTACACACCAATAATAGACAAACAGGGAGACAAATAATGAGAGAACTCCCATTCAAAATTGCTACAAAGAGAATAAAATACCTAGGAATACAATTTACAAGGGATGTGAAGGACCTCTTCAGGGAGACCTACAACCCACTGCTCAAGGAAATAAGAGAGGACACAAACAAGTGGAAAAACATTCCATGCACATGAATAAGAGTCGATATTGTGAAAATGGTCATAATGCCCAAAATAATTTATATATTCAATGCTATTCTCAAATTACCATTGACATTCTTTGCAGATTTTGAAAAAAGTACTTTAAATTTCATATGGAACCAAAAAAGGGCCTGCATATCCACCCAAAACAATCCTAAGCAAAAAAAAACAAAAAAAAACAAAGCTGGAGGCATCACACTACCTGACTTCAAGCTATGCTACAAGGCTCCAGTAACCAAAACAGCATGGTACTGGTACCAAAACAGATATATAGACCAATGGAACAGAAAAGAGACCTCAGAAATAACACCACACATGTACAACCATCTGATCTTCAACAAACCTGACAAAAACAAGCAATGGGGAAAGGATTCCCTACTTAATAAATGGTGCTGAGAGGCTGGGTGCATTGGCTCACGCCCGTAATCGCAGCACTTTGGGAGGCCAAGGCGGGCAGATCACAGGGTCAGGAGATCAAGACCATCCTGGCAAACACAGTGAAGCCCCGTGTCTACTAAAAAGTACAAAAAAAAAAAAAATTAGCCAGGCATGGTGGCGGGTGCCTGTAGTCCCAGTTACTGGGGAGGCTGAGGCAGGAGAATGGTGTGAACCCGGGAGGTGGAACTTGCAGTGAGCCGAGATCACGCCATTGCAGTCCAGCCTGGGCAACAGAGCAAGACTCTGTCTCAAAAAAAAAGTAAATAAGTAAAAATAAATGGTGCTGAGAAAACTGGCAGCCATAGACAGAAAACTGAGACTGGACCCCTTCTTTACACCTTATACAAAAATTAACTCAAGATGGATTCAAGACTTGAATATAAAACCCAAAACCATAAAAATTCTAGAAGAAAACCTAGGCAATAATATTCAGGACACAGGCATGGGCAAAGACTTCATGACTGAAACACCGAAAGCAATGGCAACAAAAGCCAAAATTGACAAATGGCATCTAATCAAACTAAAGAACTTCTGGCCAGGCACGGTGGCTCACGCCTGTAATCCCAGCACTTTGGGAGGCCAGGCAGGTGGATTACGAGGTCAGGAGATCAAGACCATTCTGGCTAACATGGTGAAACCCCATCTACCAAAAATACATTAAAAATATTAGCCAGGCATAGTGGCAGGTGCCTATAGTCCCAGCTAATTGAAAGGCTGAGGTAGGAGAATGCTGTGAACCCAGGAGGCAGAGCATGCAGTGAGCCAAGATCGAACCACTGCACTCCAGCCTGGGTGACAGAGCGAGACTCCATCTCAAAAAAAAAAAAAAAAAAAAAAAAAAAAAAAAAAAAAAAAAAAAAAAAAAGCTTCTACACAGCAAAAGAAACTATCATCAGAGTGAACAGGCAACCTACAGAATGGGAGAAAAGTTTTACAATTTATCCATCTAACAAAGGGCTAATACCCAGAATCTACAAAGAACTTAAACAAATTTACAAGAAAAAAACCAATCCCATCAAAAATTAGGTGAAGGATATGAACAGACACTTCTCAAAAGAAGACATTTATGCAGCCAACAAACATATGAAACATATGAAAAAATATGAAACATATGAAAACATATGAAAAAAAATCCATCATCACTGGTCATCAGAGAAATGCAAATCAAAACTACAATGAGATACCATCTCACACCAGTTAGAATGGGGATCATGAAAAATTCAGGAAATAACAGATGCTGGAGAGGATGTGGAGAAATAGGAACATTTTACACTGTTGGTGGGAGTGTAAATTAGTTCAACCTTTGTGGAAGACAGTGTGGCGATTCCTCAAGGATCTAGAACCAGAAATACCATTTGACCCACAATCCCATTACTGGATATACAGCCAAAGGATTATAAATCATGCTGCTATAAAGACACATGCACATGTATGTTTATTGCAGCACTATTCACAATAGCAAAGACTTGGAACCAACCCAAATGCCCATCAATGATAGACTGAAGAAAATGTGGCACATATATACCATGGAATACTATGCAGCCATAAAAAAGATGACTTCATGTCCTTTGCAGGGACATGGATGAAGCTGGAAACCATCATTCTCAGCAAACTAACACAAGAACAGAAAACCAAACACCACATGTTCTCACTCATAAGTGGGAGCTGAACAATGAGAACACATGGACACAGGGAGGGGAATGTCACATACGGGGGCCTGTTCAGAGGGTGGGGAGCTAGGGAAGGGATAGCATTAGGAGAAATACCTAATGTAGCTAATGGGTTGATGGGTGCAACAAACCACCATGGCACGTGTATACCTATGTAACAAAACTGCACATTCTGCACATGTACCCCAGAACTTAAAGTATAATTTAAAAAAAAAAAAAAAAAAAAAGGCTGGTGAATGAAAAACCTTGTAACTGTAGGATCTTCTGTCTGTGTATGTATATATGTTGTGTGTGGGATATATAAAGCTTAATTGGTTCAAAATTAGTAAGTGCTCAAATCAAATATTTGGCAGAAAAGTAAAAACTGTAATGTCTTTTAGTTTACATGACAAGTAATTTTTGGGAAATAAAGACAGTTTTACATTCAAGGTGTGCAAGGAAAGAGAAACATGTTTTTGGTAAAAGATTATAAGAAGGCATGGGAATGTCTTCCATGTCAGGAATTTTTTTTTTTTTTGCCTAGGTTAAAAGGTTAAAGGATTGTTTTAAGTTAGATAAAGTAAAGCTGAAGGTTTAAACAAGTTGTGGAAGTTTTGTTAAAAAAAAAAAAATGGTTAAAAAAAAATCTGTGTGTCAACATATTGGCTAAAGTTAAAGAGGTATTATTCAGTTTTTCCCTATATTGAACATTGGAATTAAAGCACAACAGGTTTTCTCTCAGAGCACTGATCTCTTTCACAAAAATTGTAAAGGGTTATAAAAAAGTAATAAAAATTTTACCTTACAGTCAGATATTAAAATTGGATAAATTTGTCTATAAGGTTTTACTAAGAATTTGATTTGACATTAATAATACACTAATGTAAAGATGAAATTTGGCTTATTTAGTATAAAATCATACAGGAAACATTGTCAAATGTGAAATGGTATTTGACTTTCTTTGGGCTGTATTTGTATAAATGTGTTATAGGTATGTGTTCCAAAATTATGAGAAACTCCTGCAATTCTGATATAGTTTAGTGTATGTTATTAATAATTGAGTTATATAAAATTACTGTTATACTACAGAAGCAAAATTTCCTTGTCAATTATGGCTTTAATAGTGACTGTCCTAAGATTTTTTTGTAATCTCTTCCATGGACAATTGTCTTTTTTGGTCCTATTTAGAAGGTGGTTTATAATAAACTACAGGACTCTAACAGGTGTTCTTGAATGCAGGTTTCTGACAACTTTGGCGATTGTGATATTAGAATAGAGGAAAAATTTTCAGGACTCTCATGGAGATCTGAAATGTTCATGAATAGCAAAACAGGAGTTAACTGCATGGACTGAACCAATAGAAGACTGAAGTAATCTTTTTGACCTTGCTTAATAACATTGCTGATCCTTTGTTTTGTTTTTCAGAGTTAAAGAAACTGTTCTTCTGAGCTATTTACAGCTTTTAACAATTGTGTAAAGTATACTCCTGTGAACAAAATTAGGGGCATGTTTGTTTCTCTCTACATGATTTCTCCAAAATTTGGAAACTATTTGTGCATATTCTTAACTTATGGCATATAGTTATTTGCACAAGTGCAATAAGAATGCTTTCATTCATAACAGGACACAATTGAGTAAACTGGTTATTTTATCAAAACTTTGACTGGAATAGCATACTTTTATTTAAGGAATCAAATCTGACTTGTAAAGCCAATGAAAGCTCCTTGGGAAAACTGGCCTCATACCTTGTCTGTGTTACACAGTCCCTGTGCAGGGTTTCTAACCTTTAGTAAGTAAAGAATGTCACTTTCTGACAGGTCTAGGAGCCCCAAGTTATCTTGGGGCCTCAAGAGGAGAGAAATTTACCCAACTTATAGGTATTTGAGGGTACAAACCCATGGCTGGGATCAGCTTCAAAAACATCTTATATGACATTCCTTATGGAACACAATCCCACCAAAGCCAATTTTAAAAGAAAATGCAAAAAAAAAAAAAAAAAAAAAAAAATTATTCCTGTTGCACTTTATACAAATGATCAGGCAAACTATAACAAAGCAAATTGGTCTTACCATGATCTGTCTTTAGTGAAAATGGGAGACGAGAGAGAAAAAAAAAAATTGTTTCAAAAACCGTGTCATACTTGTTATTAGATTCCAGTTTTCTTCTGCAATTAAACCAACCCTGCTTATTCCTGTGAACCAACCAGTGATCTCTGGCTGCTGCTCAGAATAAACAAGAGGGATAGGTAATGTAAAAATCTGCATCAATATTCTAATTCTGGGCATGTATTGGAATCAGCTAGCAACCCCATAGGAGCTTGGTTTCCAACAGTTACCCAGTTCATGGAAAACTTTCTAATTTTGTTTACTTGGGATAATTTTGCTTATTTTGCTTTGCTGTTGTGCAACATCTTGCTATTGTACTCTTTGTGTAGGAATACAGGATAAGCTTACTCAATGTTTTCTTAAATACATACTAATCTTCCAGATATCACTTTTTGTTGGTACCTGGAGTTACAAATGGTCTTCAGCATACTGATGCTTTCTGACAGAGCTCCTCTCTACCCTGAATGCAAGAGACCCCAATTAACTATTAGGGTCTCTTGCAGAAATATCATCACTCCTATTCAGCATGAAGAAGTTAAAGGTGATGGATCTTTGTCCTTCTGCAACTCTTAGGATTAACAGTTCTCTTATAAAAGGAAGGGGGTAAATGTCAGAGGCGTTGGAACCAGAGAAACTCCATCTTGAATAGGAGCTGAGATAAATGAGGCTAAAATCTACTGGGCTACATTCCCAGATGGTTAGGCATTGTAAGTCACAGAATGAGATGGGAGGTCAGTTCAAGATACAGGTCATAAAGACTTTGCTGATAAAAACAGGTGGCAGTAAAGTAGCTGGTCAAAACCCACCAAAACCAAGATGATTATGAGAGTGACCTCTGGTTGTTACACTCCCACCAGCACCATGAGAGTTTACAAATACCATGCAAAGTCAGGAAGTTATCCTATATGGTCTAAAAAGGGGAGGCACGAATAATCCACCCCTTGTGTAGCATATCATCAAGAACTAACCATAAATATGGGCAACCAGCAGCTCTCGAGGCTGCTCTGCCTATGAAGTAGCTATTCTTTTATTCCTTTACTTTCTTAATAAATTTGCTTTCACTTTATTCTATGGACTCACCCTGAATTCTTTCTTGTACGAGATCCAAGAACCCTCTTTTGGGGGTCTGGATTGGGACCCCTTTCTGGTAACAGAATGATGTATTTTCTTTTGGATATATATCCACTAATGGGATTCCTGAATCAAATGGTAGTTCTAAGTTCTTTGAGAAACCTCCAAACTGCTTTCCATAAGAACTGAACTAATTTACATTCCCACCAACAGTTTGTAAGTGTTATCTTTTTGCCAGAGCTTGGCCAACATCTGTAGTTTTTTTGACTTTTCAGTAATAGCCATTCTGACTGGTGTGACATGGTATCTCATTGTGGTTTTGATTTATATTTCTCGGACGATTAGTGATGTGGAGCATTTTTTCATATATTTCTTGGCCGCTTGTATGTCATCTTTTGAGAAGTGTCTGTTCATATCTCTTGATCACTTTTTAATAGACTTATTTGCTTGTTTAATTGTTTGTTTCTTATAGATTATGGATAGTAAATCTTTGTAGAATGCATAGTTTGCAAATAGTTTCTCCCATTCTGTAGGTTGTCTGTTTACTCTGTTGATAGTACCTTTTGCTATGCAGAAGCTCTTTAGTTTAATTAGCTCCCACCTGTCAATTTTTGTTTTCGTTGCAACTGCTTTTGAGGACTCAGTCATAAATTATTTCCCAAGGCCAACGTACAGAATGGTATTTCCTAGGTTTTCTTCTAGGATTCTTATAGTTTGAGGGTATTACATTTAAATCTTTAATTCATCTTAAGTTAATTTTTGTACATGGTGAAATGTAGTGGTCCAGTTTCATTCTTCTGCATATAGCTTGCCAGCTATCCCAGTGTAGAAAGTTGTATTTTGCAGACTGATTTAGTTTGATAGTTGGTTTTTTCAGCTTAGCTTGTTTCTTGATTGGATCACTGGCTTTAGGGTGGAGCCATTTAATGAACAGTGCAAAAAAAAAGCATTTGCAATTTTTAGAGCTTAATATCTAAATATACGAAGAGCAGACACAATCGGAAGGCAGAGCATCTAGATCTTTAAAAATTAAGGATCTCACATTTACATTGGATTCTGGGTCCCCAAAATAGGAAAATGCCATGAGAATTGCCCACGCAACACTTCTCCAGTGCTCCTCACTACAACGGTATTCCCCCAAGGCTGGTGAGAAATCCAATACCAGCCAGTCCACTCTGTAATTAGCTCAACCCCTATAAGAGTCTTATCTCTTTGGCAAATGTTTCCACAGCCTCGAATTGTTCAAACTACTTTTCTTATCTAAAAGTACAAATAAATAGCCTTCTGCAGTAATAACCACCCATTGCAACCACAGTTGGCCTGTTAGCAGCAGTAAAGCCATATGGGTCTGCAACAACCTCAATTCCTGCCTCCTCAGAAGAATTTGACTGAGAGGCATGATGCAGAAGATGAAACCGAGGCAAGTTTTAGAGCAGGAGTTAAAGTTTATTAACAAGCTTTCGAGCAGGAAAGAACGGAAGTATAGTTGGAAGAGGGCCAGGGGGGTGACTTGAGAGATCAAGTGTGCTGTTGGATCTTTTGACATGGGGTTTTATTTGTTGGCCTACTTCTAGGATCTTGCATTACCTTCTACCCTGATTCTTCTCTTGGAGTGGCTGTCCACATGCACAGTGTCCTGCTAGCACTTGGGAGGGGAGCATGAGCAGTGTGTTTACTGGAGTTATATGCATGCTCACTTGAAGTGTTCTTCCCTTACTGCTCAGATGTCCCTGAGAGGTCATGTACCAGTTAAATTATGCCATTTTGCCTCTTAATGCACATGCTTCAGCCCACTTGCCCTGCTACTGAGATTTTATCAGGAAGTTGCTGATCACCAGTTTCAGGTATTTTCTATCTATTGGGAGACTGCCTTTCCCTGGTGTTGGCTATGACCAATTATTATTTTAGAGAGACAGTTAGCAACTTCCTGACCACCACCTGATAGTCACCTGACATTCCTGGTGGTGGGAATCCTTCTCCTGCCTTGCTCATGCATGAGTAGCTACCTACTGTAACAGGCCACTTTCAAAACTGTAAATCTCACTAGTGACTTGCCAGCCATTGCACTCAAAGGTCAAGCTCCTTCTCAAAGTACAAAGCAAACCCTGGAAACACAAAAGCCAAAGAGATTAGGAAATCAATGCAAAAGAGAGCAGGACTGTAGATCTGAGAGAAGCCTGCCCATGACTCTTCTTTTTCTAATGCCCTCACTTTAACAGAATTGCCCATGACTGGAGCCTCTTTGAGACAGAAGACCCCCCAAAAGGGGTTAGGGTGTTTTTTGTGTGTGTTCCTCAAGAGATCTTGGGGTTCCTAGAAACCTCCTATGTAGTACTGAAGACGGCAAGGAAAAGGAGAAGCCAAGTGGAAAGAAATGGAAGATCTTTGGGAGGCCAAGGCAGGCGGATCACGAGGTCAAGAGATCGAGATCATCCTGGCCAACGTGGTGAAACCCCATATCTACCAAAAATACAAAAATTAGCTGGGCATGAAGGTGTGCACCTGTAGTCCCAACTACTCGGGAGGATAAGGCAGGAGAATCACTTGAACCCGGAGGCAGAGGTTGCAGTGAGCCGAGATCGTGCCACTGCATTTCAGCCTCGTGACAGGGCAAGACTATGAAAAAAAACAAAAACAAAACAAACAAAACGAAAAAGAAATGGAAGATCAAGTTTTAGAGGAACCAGTTTGCGGCGATTTTAAGCTTTCTCAAAGTCTAGTAAAGTTTCACATTTTTCTAAGCAAAATCATGCCAACAGGAAAGGAAGCAAATAGAGGGACCAAACATATTTAAAAAGAGGCTTCACTTGGCTGAAAAACATTCCCAGAAACAAGACCTAAAAGAGAAAAAGCAAAAAGTCTTTTTTTTTTCATTATAGCATGAATATCAGCTTTTGATTAAGGTGATTTCTGACCATAGAGCTCTTTTAAAAAAAAAAAGCTTTTCAGATCTCTTTTTATCAGACTTCAGCCAAGACAAACAGAAAATAGGTCTTCTATTTAATTTGTCTGGTTCTAAGACCAAGTTTTCCAATTATGTGCACAAACGAAACATTTTAGGCATTTCAAAAGAACACCTATGGCCGGGCGCGGTGGCTCACGCCTGTAATCCCAGCACTTTGGGAGGCTGAGGCAGGCGGATCACAAGGTCAGGAGATTGAGACCACGGTGAAACCCCGTCTCTATTAAAAATACAAAAAATCAGCCGGGCGCGGTGGCGGGTGCCTGTAGTCCCAGCTACTCTGGAGGCTAAGGCAGGAGAATGGCGTGAACCTGGGAAGCGGAGCTTGCAGTGAGCCGAGATCACGCCACTGCACTCCATCCTGGGTGACAGAGTGAGATTCTGCCTCAAAAAAAAAAAAAAAAAAAAGAACATCCATTTAACCACTGCTACTTACGACTATCCCGGGTTATGTGGGTTCATTTTCCTAGACATTTACAAGAGGACACCCATGAGTTTTGTACATAAAACCAGCTGATGTTTCTAAAGACTGTCTTTTAAAAAGTGTTCAGATTTTTGAAGCTTGATTTCTCATTATTTAGGAACTTTTGAAAAGTGACCAAGGGCAGAAATGTGTTTTGGGTCAAAGAATGCTGCTTATGAGTATCACTACACAAGGGGTCACCCAACTGTCATAAGTCTCTCTCTTGTGTGTCTTGGACCACCTCTAACTGCCAGGTGTTAGTAGGATGCCCAAGGTGTAGAAGTGACCAGTTCCTTATTTATACCCTTTAGATTGAGCAAGAGTCCCTAAAATGTTCTGCTGCTGGGGAATGCCTTATGAGGCCACTTTCACATCCTGGGCAATGTCCCAACACCTCTGCAAAGTCTCTAGTCACCTGCAGCACCCAAATGGGTCAGAGGGAAAAATTGCCTTTTCTCTTAATGGCAACAGAACCCACCCTCATGCACCTTTTGGTCTGAAACTAGCAGAAATTGGTCAAAAATGAAAATATAAAGTCTGAATTACAAACAATATAAAGCAGCTGCAATTTTAAAGGCAAGCTTTGTAATTTTAGACCAAAAGAAGTAAAATCACTGGTGCCAGACTGCCTATACTATAACCCAAATCTTTTATAAGTCAGAGGCAGAGAAAGTAGAAGTCCTCTGCAGACCTCCTTGTCTAATTGTGACCCCAAACCTCTTGTCCTGAGGCAGAGGCAGAGAAGGCAGTTCTCTGCAGAGATCTTTACCTGAATCTCCTGTCCAAAGACAGAGACTGAAGCCCTCACTCCTAAAGGAAAGAGATGGTTTGAAAACCCACCTAAATAAAATCTAGACCTCAACTAAATATAAAAGGAAGGTCTGGATTTGGGAGCACTCACCTGTTTGCATCCAAACCTCTGGAGCTAGAGGAACACATTAGGTTCATGCTGATACTGAGTACTGAGTCTCAGAGGGAACACCAGGTGGTAAGGAGGAGGTCACTGTGAGTCCTGTCAATTTCCTCCAAATAATGTTGACAGAAAGGAAAATGCTGAGGCAAAATTAATATAAGTTGAGAGTTTCCTTGAGCCAAGTTCAAGAACTGTAATCCAGGAGGATAGATTCAAGCTTGCCCTTAATATATGCTCTGATTTTACAGCAGTTACAAGTGGGTTTTTGAAGGAGAAAAAGAGACAGTTTCCAAGTTGTTTGCCAGGAATTTGAAACTGGCACATTTTTCCCACAAAACAAATATTTATGTTGTTTTTTAAAAAAAAAACACATAAAAATTGACCCTACCTGGTCTTAAAACTTGAAACTTGTATTTGTCCCATATGAGTCTCTTTTTCAGGAAACTGAACCTCAAGCAAGGAACTGAAATTCATCATATCACATCCAAACAATGAGATGCCAGACACCTCATCCATCATGAATATTTCCTTACCCCTCCCTAATTCCTGTTTGCCTGCCTTCCGCACTATATAAACTCCCCAATTTTAATCAGTCAGGAAGATGGATTTGAGACTTTATCTCTCATTCTCTGCAGCTATAGCACACAATTAAAGCCTTCTTCCCTGGCGATACTCATCTCAGTGATTAGCATTCTGTGCAGTGAGCAGCAAGTTTGGTCTAGATCAAACCCCTGGCATTTTGGTAATAAATGTACATTAAAGTAACAAGCTATTGATAGGCTATACATTCTCTTTTGTGTCAAAAATCTCAGGAACATGAAAATAATGGGTGAGTTTGCTAGTCAGGAAACTACAGGGAAGAAAAGAACAAAATGTCTTTAAACATGCCCCTGGGCATGGGTGCTGGGTGCATGACTGAGTCTCACACTCATGTCTCTCTATGCCTAATAAATTTTGCATACCTCACATATTTCAGAGTGCTCTGGGCCGTTTTCTGTTTTCTCTGTCACATAGCTACCAAATGCCAGAGGCTTACTTTGAATATGGACAATATAATTCTAGAAGCTATGTTCTTAACCACTTCCTTGTGTTTCATGGGGTAGAGAAAAGACACATTAAGTGCTTAAGTGCTACAGTGTAAATTCAATTTAATTTTAGGCTTCCAGCTTTCAATTTAGTTTTTCAGATTCATATGTGCTGCAAATCACTTCCTTCCATTCTATCCAACTCTGGCTAAGAAAAAGCTCATGTGTCCATTAGCCCTGATGTTGACATCCCTCTCAGCATTTTAGACTAAATATGATAGCATAGTCACCTACTCTAAATTCAATCTCATTATGTTCCCTCTTGGGCCCAGGAATATGCTGCTAGACAATTCTCAGAATGATAATAAATTATTAGAGCAAAGGGACAGTGATTATCCCATGTAGAACTAGCATGTTATCTCAGAATGGGAGACAGAAAGAAAAGAAGCACTCCACAAATAAGGTGGAAGAAATGGGCCCTAACATTTAGCTCCCGGCCGGGCGCGGTGGCTCACGCCTGTAATCCCAGCACTTTGGGAGGCCAAGGTGGGTGGATCACGAGGTCAGGAGATCAAGACCATCCTGGCTAACACAGTGTAATCCCATCTCTACTAAAAACACAAAAAAATTAGCCGGGCGTGGTGGCGAGTGCCTGTAGTCCCAGCTACTCAGGAGGCTGAGGCAGGAGAATGGCATGAACCCAGGAGGCGGAGCTTGCAGTGAGCCGAGATCGTGCCACTGCACTCCAGCCTGCGTGCAAGGGAGACTTCGTCTCAAAAAAAAAAAAAAAAAAAAAAAAAAATTAGCTCCCAACTCAAGAGATTCTAAAAACTTCAGTGTATAAAAGTCAGGCCAAAATGACTGCTGAGCCATTGGAGAAAAGGAGAGGAGACAGAAACAGGTTTAGGTTTCTACAACATTGTTCAGAATATGCAAGACAAGAAATTAAGCATTACCCAGCGAGAATAAGGATGGGAAGCCCAGGATCTCAAAGGTGCCATTGCCACTCTATCCCTCAAGCCCAGCAATGAGCAAGGAAGGTGGGATGAAATGCTCACTCCTCACTTCCATTTAAGAGAACATTGATACATGAGTCACAGGTCCAGCAAAAGATACATGGCACATCCAAATGGAGTAATGAGGAGAACTCAACAAGGGAATCACTGGGAACATACTAGGTAGCCTTCCCAGCTCCACTGGTATTTCCCTGGACTGGTCTTCTGTGAGCAGCTTCTCAGGGTCCCAGCACTCAAGGCTGTGCAAGCACTCTGATAGGCAGTATAGCACAAGGAGAAAAGCACAGGATTGAAGGTAGAGTGGTAGATTCTAGACCCAGTCAAAAGCTGTGTGATTTTGGACAAGTCTCAAGGACCAGTTGTCTTCCTACTTAACACCTTCTGAACAGGAAGCCTTTATGTGCCACCGTTTCTATTAATCTTCTAGACAGCCCACCCTTCTCCGTATCATTGTCCTGTCTGAGCTCAGGTCCCATAATATCCCCTAAACCCAGAAGTCCTGTTTGTGGTCTCTGTATCTCTCCCTGGCACTTCCATTCACCTTCCACACTTCCACCAGAATGATTTATCTAAAATATAAAACTGACCATGATGCTTCAGAAATTGACCAGTGACACCCAATTATTTACAAAACCCAGGCTCCTTGATGAGCATGTGAGGCCTGTCATGACTTGGCCTGTACTTTTCTCCCCAGCTTTAGCAGTAACCACTCCTCTCCTTGCAATTTATGCTTCATTGACTTAAATCACTTGTGACCTCCAGAATGCACATTGCTGTTTTTTATATTTTTGCTCCTGTATATTCCACTTTCTCCCCTAAAATGGTTTTCATCTCTACTGTAACACCAAAGACCCATCCTGGGAGTGACAGGTCACGGTGGGAAAAGGGAAGGTTATTAGCCCAGGCCTCACCCTCACAAAGGGCTGTGAATATAGCCCTTCAATTTATCTACAAATAAAGTTAAATGTAGAGTCACAAAGATGCAGACAGTAATGGGAAATGAAGACACGCTCTACATAACTTTAAACTCAGTTGCATAATTAAATCAATCGACTGATAATGCATTATAAAGAAATTTTGTAAATTACACAATTTTTGTAACACTGATTAGATGCCTTTTTTACTTCAAAATTTATTTTCCACCATACCAGAAGACTAAAAAAAAAAAAAAATTTAATTAAAAAAAAGACAGGACCCTCTCTTTGCCCCTGAGACCTGCTGCTGACCTGTTCCCTAACTTATCTCCATAAACTTCCCTCTCCCTGGCATTATGTCTGTACCTACCGGACATTTCTCATGCCCATGGCACATTACATTGAAATTATTTGTTCTGTTTTCCCTGCTAGACCGTGAGCTGCTTGAGAATAGGGTTTTCAAGGCACCACTGAAACAAATTTGGATTGATTCCATATATAATAGTTATAATAATACAATAATACATAATACTAATGGAAATATTTCAACAAAGTATCCAGCATCACTCACTGCCTTTATATACATTTTAATGGACTAATCCTTACACAAACCCTATGAGACATGAAACTAAGACTTACAGAGGTCACTGGCAATAAATGGCAAAGCCAGAATTCAGAGCTAGGCAATCTGGCTTCAGAGCAAGTGTGCTCAGATTCTATACTAGTAGTTATAAAACTTTAATGTGCATCAGAATTACCTGGAGGGCTTACTATTAAAACAAAAATGGTTGGGCCCCATTCATAGTTTCTAAATCAGTAGATTTGTAATATACCCTGGTGTTATTAAAAATAATGAACCAAGGCCGGGCGCAGTGGCTCAAGCCTGTAATCCCAGCACTTTGGGAGGCCGAGACGGGCGGATCATGAGGTCAGGAGATCGAGACCATCCTGGCTAACACGGTGAAAACCCGTCTCTACTAAAAAAATACAAAAAACTAGCTGGGCGAGGTGGCGGGCGCCTGTAGTCCCAGCTACACGGGAGGCTGAGGCAGGAGAATGGCGTAAACCTGGGAGGCAGAGCTTGCAGTGAGCTGAGATCCGGCCACTGCACTCCAGCCTGGGCGACAGAGCAAGACTCCGTCTCAAAAAAAATAAATAAAAAATAATGAACCAAAATATTTAAAGTTATTTCATGAAATTATTTGATAAAGATTTAATCTTATTAAATAGATAACCATGTATCAGGGGAAAAAAGTTCACACTTTTTAAAAGCAATCAATCTGGGATGTAGGAAAAACAGTAGTAAGAGGAAAGTTTATGCAATGAATGCCCACCTCAAGAAGTTACAAAGATCCCAAACTATTAGTCTTTTATCACGCTGCTGATAAAGACATACCCAAGACTGGCCAATTTACAAAAGAAAGAGGTTTATTGGGCTTACAGTTCCATCTAGGTGTGAAGACCCCACAATCATGGCGGAAGGCAAGGAGGAGCACGTCACGTCTTACATGAATGGCGGCAGACAAAGAGAGAGCTTGGGTAGGGAAACTCCCATTTTTGAAACCATCAGCTCTTGTGAGACATATTCACTATCATGAGATCAGCACGGGAAAGACCAGCCCCCATGATTCAATTACCTCCCACCAGGTCCCTTTCACAACGTGGGAATTCAAGATGAGGTTTGGGTAGGGATACAACCAAACCATATCACTAATGATCTAACATCACATCTAGAAGAAATAGAAAAACAAGAACAAACTAACTGTATTAGTCTGTTCTCACACTGCTAAGAACTACCTGAGACTGGGTAATTTATAAAGAAAAGAGGCTTAATTGACCCACAGTTCCACAGGCCATACAGGAGAAATGGCTTAGGGAGCCCTCAGGAAACTTACAATCATGGCAGAAGGGCGAAGGAAAAGCAAACATATCTTCACATGGTGGCAAGAGAGGGAGAGTGAAAGGGGAAGTGCTACACACTTTTAAACAACCGGATCACATGAGAACACACTCACTGTCACAAGAAGAGCTATGGGGAAATCTGCCCCCATGATCCAATCACCTTCCACCAGTTTCCTCCCCCAACAGTGAGAATTAGTTTGACATGAGATTTGGATGGGGACACAGAGCCATACCATATCACTAACCCCAAAGCTAGTAGAATAAAATAACTAACTAAAATCAGAGGAGAACTGAATAAAACTGAGACCCCAAAATCCATAAAATAATCAACAAAACCAAAAATTGGTTTTTCAAAAGGATAAACAAGAGTGATAGACCACTAGCTAGATAAACAAAGAAAAAGAGAGAAGTTCCAAATAAGCATAATCAGAAATGACAAAGAGGACATTACAACCAATACCATAGAAATACAAAAGATCCTCAGAGAATATTATGAGCACCTCTCTGCACCCAAATTAGAAAATGGATAAATTCTGGGAAACACAAAACCTCACAAGATTAAATCAGTAAAAAATTGAAACCCTGAACAGACCAATATTGAGTTACGAAATTGAATCAGTAATTTAAAAAACCCTACCAGCTAAAAAGGTCCTAGACCAGATGGATTCACAACCAAATTCTACCAGACATGCAAAGAAGAGCTGGCAACAATCCTACCACAACTATTCCAAAAAATTGAGGCAGAAGGACTCCTCCCTAACTCATTTTATGAAGCCAGCATCACTCAGATACCAAAACCTGGCAGAGACACAATGAAAAAAGAAAACTTCGGGCCAATATCCCTTATGAACATAGATGCAAAACTCCTTAACAAAATATTAGAAATCAAATCCAGCAGCACATCAAAAAGTTTATCCACCATGATCAAGTAGGCTTCATTCCTGGGATGCAAGATTGGTTCAACACATGCAAATCAATAAGTGTGATTCACCACATAAACAGAATTAAAAACAAAAGTCATATGATCATATCAATAGATGCAGAAAATTCCTTCAATAAAATCCCACATCCCTTTATGTTAAAAATCCTTAACAAACTAGGAGTTGAAGGAGCATGCCTCAAAATAATAAGAGACATCTATGACAAACCCATAGCAAACATCATACTGAAAAAGAAGAATCAGGAAGCATTCCCCTTGGAAACTGAACAAGACAAGGATGTCCACTCTTGCCACTCCTATTCAACGTAGTACCAGAAGTCCCAGGCTAAGCAAACAGGCAAGAGAAAGAAATAAAAGCCATGCAAAAAGGAAGAGAGGAAGTTGAACTATCTCTCTTCAGACTATATAATTCTATACCTAGAAAACCCAATAAACATCACCAAAAGCCTCCTGGAACTGAAAAATTAGTAACATTTCAGGACACAAAATCAACGTACAAAAATCACTAGCATTTCTATACACCAATAACGTTCAAGCTGAGAGCCAAATCAAGAATGCAATCCCATTTACAATAGCCACCAAAAATATTATCTAGGAATACATCTAACCAAGGAGGTGAAAGATCTCTACAAGGAAAATGACAAAACACTGCTGAAAGAAATCACAGATGACACAAACAAATGGAAACACCACGCTCATGGACTGGAAAAGTTAGTATCACTAAAGTGGCTCTACTGGCCAAAGTTATCTTTGGATTCAACATAATTCCTATCAAATTACCAACATTATTTTTCACAGAATGAGGGAAAAAACTATTCTAAATTTCATATGGAACCAAAAAAAAAGAGCCCAAATTTCCAAAGCAATCCTAAGCAAAAAGAACAAAGCCACAGGCATCACATTACCCAATTTCAAACGATAAGACTACAGTAACCAAAACAGCAGAGTACTGGTACAAAAACAAACAGATAGATCAATGGAACAGAACAGAGAACCCAGAAATAAAGCTGCATACCTAAAGCCATCTGATCTTTGACAAAGTCAATAAAAACAAACAATGGAGAAAGGACTCACTATTTAATAAATGGCACTGGGATAGCTAGCTAACCATATGCAGAAGAATGAAGCTGGATTCATACCTTTCACCATATATATCAATTAACTCAAGATGAATTAAAGATTTAAATGTAAGACCTCAAACCATAAGAATCCTGGAAGAAGACCTAGGAAATACCATTCTGTACATTGGCCTTGGGAAAGAATTTATGACTGAGTCCTCAAAAGCAAAAACTGACAAGTGGGATCATATTAAACTACAGAGCTTCTGCATAGCAAAAGAAACTATCAACAGAGTAAACAGACAACCTATAGAATGGGAGAAAATATTTGCAAACTATGTATCCTACAAAGATTTAATATCCGGAATCTATAAGGATCTCGTATTAATTCATTTTCACACTACTATAAAGAACTACCTGAGACTGGGTAGTTTATGAAGAAAAGAGGTTTACTTGACTCAGAGTTCCACAGGCTTAACAGAAACCATGACTGGGAGGCCTCAAGAAGCTAACAATTGTTGCAGGACTTTTCCTTAGTTCAGCTAAAGATGAGGTTCTTGTCCATCCCACAGCCACAAAAATTTAGGCTCGCGGATGGTTTAAAGGTTGAGTAAAGCAGGGTTTTATTGCGTGAAAAGAGGAAAAAAAGGGAGAAAACAGGGACTCTTACAAGGCCAGAGTCCCTCTGCTAGAGGGCTTTCCACTCACCTTTCCAATCCCAGGTTCCACACAGGAAGAGGAGGGGCCAGGCTCCTCCTCGCTGCAGACAGCGTGAACTTCCTGAGGCTCCACCTCAGTGGGCAAGCTGGTTAGAGTTTCTTCAGGGACTCCCTCCCACCTTACTGTCTCATTACCCCTTCTATAAGAAGTACATCTAACTGCCAATAGATTAAGTATAAGGGCGAAGACCAATCTTAACTGCTTCCTGCTGACAGGGGGCAATGTTTTGGGGAAACGGCAGTCAGAGTTCCCTCAGAGGCTTATCCAAGGGTTCCTGGCAAAAGGGGTTATTGTTGGAGTTGCATGACCATTTGGAGTTTGATGGCCTGGAGGCAAGAACAGACAAACTGGGTTATTAAAAACATCTATCATAACAAGGGGAGGGGTAAGGACAGCTCCAAAATTCTGGGGCCTTTTACCAGTTTGCACAGGGAAAGGGAGGCCAAAAGCCTGATATGAAAAAAATTTACCCTTTTGCCAGCATGTTGGGCTTCTGGGTTCCTTTCCCCTAAGCTCAGTCCTAAGCCAACCAGTTTAAGGTTTGGGAAATTAACTCTTTTCAGTTTGGAGGATGCATCTGAGGGAAGCGGCCCATAGTACAGAGACAAAATTTCTCATCAGCGAAGAGAGAACCGAGAGGAAGAAAGGAAAAGGAAGGCATTTTTTAAAGAAGTCTCAGGGGTTCAGGATGCATTTGAAAGCGGTACAGACCGAAGGAGAATGGCTACCCACCTAGAAAGAGGGGAGCAGGCATACCTGGTTCTCTTCTCTACCTAGCAGATATCCAGAATAAGTAAGAGACAGAGGGAAAAGCATCCTCTTTCTGTCTTCCATCCTTGCATCCCCAAGTCCCGGCGACCTTGACAGACACCACCATGAGTGCCAAAGTAGCTTACACCCATGAAGCAGGGTGGGGGCTAGAGAATAGGAATTATCCACTCTCACTTATGTCTCTTTCCCACCTACTGTCAGTAGCCCTGGAGTTCCCTAGACCTCATTTATGCCATGGATACTAATGTGGCCTTTATCCATGCAACAGGAAGCTTGGGGTTGGCTTAATCAGCAGGAATCAGCCACGCTTACTTGCGCTGTGCCTTTTAACCTCTGTTGCTGTCTGCCTCCGGATCCCTTAGATCCAGTTTTCTTTCTAGGGCTTTGACCTGAAGCTTAGAATTGAGTCTGGGACAAAAATGTATCTCAGGGGGGTTGCACGGACTCCTTATCATAAGCCAAATGCTAAGGTGAAGCCGTGGAACTGAGTCCTCTTCCAACAAGGGAGAGGAAATGATGTCTTGTGACACACTCAGATAGTTACTTTGTAGCTATAGTTATGCTTGCTAGAATTTGGGTACATGATGCTTGACTTTCGTTAGTTCCCTTGGTTTTACTTTCCCAAAAGGGAACTTCTGAGTGATGGGCATCCTGTTTATTCCCACTGCCTTGCAGGATTTGCAGGATAATTGCTCAGAACTAGAATATTGATCCAGATTTTTACATTACCCATCCCTTTTGTTCTTTCTGAGCAGCAGCCAGAGATTGCTAATTGGTTCACAGGAACAAGTAGGGTTAATCTAAAATGTAGGTGAAAACTTTAAAACAACTAGTGAGTTTAGAATTTAATGATAAATACGTGATAAGTTTTGAAACATGATTTCTCCCTCTCCAGTCCTCATGTTTGTTATAAAAAAATTATAATAGCACTGAGTGGTTTGCAAAATACTTTAGTCTTATACTTGGCCTGATTATTTGCATAAAGTGCAGCAAGAATAACTATTTCTACATAAGCCTTTTGGATTGGCTTTGATGGAAGTTTATTCCACAAAAAATCTCACATAAGACCTTTTAAAGTTGAGCCCAACCATGGGTTTGTATTCTCAAACACCTGTGAGTTGAGTGATCCTTTCCTCTTAAGGTCCCAAGATAAACTCGGAACTCCTAGACCTGTTAAAAGTGACATTCTTTACTGACCACACACACATAGGTCAGGAACCCTGCACCGGGACTGTGTAGACACAGGTATGAGTCCAGTTTTTCCATGGGGCTTTTATTGGCTCTGCAAGTCGAGCTTGACCCCTTAAAGGGAAGCGTACCCTTCCAGTCAAAGCCTTGGTAAAATAACTACTTTCTCTAATTGTATACTGTGGCAAAAGAAAAATGGATTTTTATTGCACTGATGCAAATAACTATATTGCCATAATACTCACAGATAGTTTCCAAATTCTAGAGGAAGACAAACATGCTTCAAATTGTGTTCATAGGAGTATACCTTATACAATTATTAAAGGTTTTAAATAGTTCAAGTTTCCTTGACTCTGCAAAACATGGGTTAACAATATTCCAAGCAAAGCAAAAAAGTTGTTTCAGGTTCCTGAGTTCAGTCCATTTAGTTAACTCTTGTTTTGCTTGATATTTGTGAGCATTTCAGCTCTTCATGAGTCCTGTACATTTTCCTGTATTCCAATGTCACAATATACAAAGTTATCAGAAGCCTGTATTTGACAGCACCTGTCAAAGTCCTACAGCATATTATAAGCTGCCTTTTGAAAATGACTAAAACAAGACAACAACTGTCTGTGAATAGCAAAATGTCCAGAGTAGTCAGAAACACAAATGACAAAGAAGTTTGGTTATCTCTGTGATGTACAATAACCTAACAACCTTAATTATAATTGATAGCATACACTCAGACACTAGAATTTTTAAAATCCCATACAATTTTAGAACATATATTAGCATTATTTACCAAGATATAACCTAAAGCAGATTGAACATCATTTTGGCAATCCCATGTACCTAAACATGTCAAATAATCCTGTTTACCTCTCTTTTCTGGACACTTCAGGGGCCCTCTGAAGTATTCAAAAAGCCAGGTGCCAGGGAAGACAATTTTGAAACTGAAGTTTGATTTGGGGAAGCCTGTTAAATATATTTAAAGCACTTAAATAGAGTTCCAGATTACCATAAACTATTTATTTTGCCAAAATGACACAGAAATTTTAAGGAAGCAAAAAACCTTTTATAACGCTTTACAAATGTTGCCAAAGAGCAGATTAGCACCTTAGGAAAACCATGTTATGCTTTTATTTCAATGCTCAATTTACAGAAAAACCTTATAATACCCCTTTTTGAATTTAGTCTATATGTTCACACAGAGAACCTCTTCTGCAAGATTAATTTCCACAATTCTTCCACTACTTACTTGAACCTTCAGCTTTTTCCTAAATTAACTCAAAGCAATCCTTTAACCCTAGGCAAAAGTTCACATTTCCATGCCTTCTCATAACCTTTTACAAAAAAAAATGCATTTTACTTTTCTTACACACCTTGCATGTAAATCTATTTCTAGCAGTTTCAATTAACTTCTAGCAATTTTTAATTTTAAGGTAAAAATTGGTAAGTTGTATTAATTATCTGCTAAGTGTAGCCAAGGTTTGCCTTCTTCATTAAGGGTATGGTTAGGTCCCTATGTCTCCAGGCCTTACCAATTGTGAAACCGCCAAGTCAAATAGTTCTCAAACCCCAAAAAGCAGTTCATAACCTCAAAACTCTTAGCAAACCTTGCATGTGACCTGCATTTTACCAACAGTCTTTAGGGTTGTTTTCATTTCTCAAAGATTAAAGTTACATGAACTGAAAGGCTCCACAACTTTTAACTTCCCTTTAAAAAAGGAAGCGCTTGTCTTTAGGCCAAATTCATCAGAGCTCTTTTTAGACTTTACAGACAACACACACAGACAAGAGAAAGCCCAGTCGCTAGGTAGGGTCCTTTAAGAGACAGGGTTAAGAACACATGCAGATTGGCGGGGCGTGGTGGCTCACACCTGTAATCCCAGCACTTTGGAAGGCCGAGGCGGGCGGATCAGCTGAGGCTGGGATTTTGTGACCAGCCTGACCAACATGGAGAAACTCCGTCTCTACTAAAAATACAAAATTAGCCCGGCCTGGTGGTGCATTCCTGTAATCCCAGCTACTCGGGAGGCTGAGGCAGGAGAATCGCTTGAACCCAGGAGGCGGAGGTTGTGGTGAGCCATCAAGCCATTGCACTCCAGACTGGGCAATAAGAGCGAAAACTCCATCTCAAATAAAGAAAAAAGAAAACATGCAGATAAGGAACCAGCGAGGGCTCATCCCCTAAGGCAGGGTTGCTAAACAAAGCCTTGCCAAGCTGTTACTGGCCATGCCCCCAGGATGTAAAGCAAGGTGGAGGCTTGCAGCAGGAACCATATAGTCATGCAAAACACACCAGATTGGCCACAGCCCAAGACTAGCCCCACAAATCCTTTTTCACAATTAAAGGTTTACAGAAAATATAAACAGTGATAGTTTGGGGGCCTGGCCTAGTAAATGGGGGGAAAAAACGTTAAAGGTTAACTGTTGACAGGGTAGAGAAGGTGAAACAAAAGAAACAGTTTAAAAATGCCTGGGGAAGAATCTCTTATTCTTTGACAAGTGGTTCCTCCACCAGGGGAAACCTTAATTACTGTCAGATGGAGTAAAACCCCTTGGCTGGCAAATGGGAAGGCTCCAGCAGTTCTGTGTGGTGGGGACTGCCAACCAGCTGTGCCGCACCCTTGGTCCAGGCGTCTCAACCCCTGGAGGTGAGGGAGAGCAGAAGGGAGCTTCTGCTCCCCAGCTGGTCCCAAAAAAGGAAGGAAAAGGCCATGAAAAGGCCCAGGAGTGAAGCAGGGGGAGGGGTGGGGTGGCGACATGGTTTCCCCCACCTTCAGAATTCCAGGATGAAAAGGCTTAGAAGCAACAGTGAGAGGTTTTGACTTCACATTTCACTCACCACTTCTGGAGCCCCCAGGGTGTGTGCCAAAAATGTTGCTGGACCTTTCCTTATTTCCGCTAAAGATGGGGTTCTTGTCCGTCCCACAGCCACAAATATTTAGGCTCACAGACGACTTAAAGGGAAGTAAAGCAGGGTTTTACTGGGTGAAAAGTCAAAAAATAGGGAAACGCTAGAGCGCTAGAGCGCTTCCTGCCAAGCCATTTGAATCCCAGGTTCCACATAGGAAGAGGAGGAGCCAGGCTCCTCCCTGCTGCAAAGGGTGTGAACGCCACCTGAGTGGGCCAGGTGGTTGGAGTTTCTCCAGGGGCTGTCTCCCACCTGGCTCTCTAACAATCATGGTGGAAGGCGAAGTTGGGAAGCAAGCACCTTTTTCACACGATGGCAGGAGAGAGACAGACATCTCTACCTAAAAATTTAAAAATTAGCTGAAAATGGTGATGCTCTACCTATGCCTTCCATCCTATGGTCCTAGTCCTATCCTTTGGATTGTGTTATGGGTTAAGCCAAATATCCCAAAAGTTCATATGTTAAAGTCCTGGCCCACAGCACCTCAGAATGTGACCTTATTTGGGAAGAGGATTATTGCAGATGTAACTAATTAAGATGAGGTCACCCTGAAGTAGAATGAGCTCCTAATCCAATGTGTCTGGTGTTCTTATAAAAACGGGAAAATTGGACACAGACATGCACACAGGGAAAGCACCATGTGAACATGAAGGCAGAAATCAAGTGATGCATCTACAAGCCAAGGAACATAAAGACTGCCAATAAACTGCCAGAAGCTAGGATAGAGGCATGGAATAGATTCTTCCCTCAGAGCCCTCAGAAGGAACCACCCTGATGACACCTTGATCTCAGACTTCTAGCCTCCAGGACTGACAGACAATACACTCCTGTTGTTTTAAGCGACTCACTTTGCAGTAGTTTGTTAAGGCAGCCCTAGCAAACTAATATAGATTGTTATTAATAACAATAAATGCTCATATTTAAATTCTTAAAGATAAGTAAGAACTCTAGAATGTACTTTTCCTCAGTACAGTGCTATGAGTAGGTACTATTTTTATCCTCATTATATGAGTATCCTCATGTGGCAGGCAGAATATTGGGCTGCCAAAGATGTTCTCATCCTAACCCTTGGAACCTGTGACTATTTAGATTACATTGCAAAGGGGAACCAATACTGTAGATAAAATTAAGGCTGGTACTCAGCTGGCCCTGAGAAAGAGAGATTATCCTGGATTATCTGTGTGTGTCCTGAAGGAGCACAGGCCAAGCATAAAAAGACTAAAACTTACGATTGTCCTACTGTAATTTGCCTTTGGTAGAAATGAGGAACTGGAGAGAAAAACTATGTTTCAAAAGAAAACTACAGCTGGGTGTACTGGCTCACACCTGTAATCCCAGCATTTTGGGAGGTCGAGGTGGGAGGATCACTTGAGGCCAGAAGTTCAAGACCCAGCCTAAGCAACATAGTGAGACCCCATCTTTACAAAAATAAAAAAAGTACTAGCCAGGTGTCCTGGCATGTGCCTGTCATCTCCAGCCACTCAGGAGGCAGAGGTGGCAGAATCCCTTGTGCCCAGGAAGTTGAGACTACAGTGAGCCATGATCACACCATTGCACTCCAGCCTGGGCAATAGAGTAAGACCCTGTCTCTGAAAAAAAAAAAAAGAAAAGAAAAAAAAAAAAAACCTATAGTATGTAAGAGTTAAAGAGGAAAGAAACATGAAACACAGCTGGCAGTTAAAGACAGGTTTACTTTAGATCAAACCTGAGAGGTGCCCCCGGCCCATTTCGGTCAGGAGCCCTTTCTCTTACAGACTAAGAGTATATATTGGTTTTAGGGTGAGGGGGCTTATGAATGTTTATGCGTGTTGCAAAGTTTATGTCGGAATCTTTCTGGGAGGAGGGGAGGTCGTCTTAGGACAGACATCTTTCCAGCCTGGAGCAGGGTTATCTCAGGGCTAGCATCTTCAGGCCAGAGGGGGTTTATCTCTGGGCTAGCATGTCTCTGGTCGAGGAGGAGTTTGGAATGTTTCTGGTTGGAGATGTTATTTGTGGTTTATGGTCATGCTGACCTTAGCCATTAGGCTGATGCCCTTTGGATTTAGGCGGTTTTTTATTAAGGTGAATTTTAGAATGAGGGGTTTGTCCAAGATGGCGATGCTCCTGCTCTGTCATAGTACACCTCTGATTAGGTTCTAGCCTTGTCCATTGTTTTAAAGTTTTTATTTTATTTGCCTACAGCTTGGACTAAATTCTAAATTCCTTCCTTGCTACAAGTCTCCAAACTAATGTTTTCAAAATTTCCTCCGCTTTTACTGATTTGAAATCACTGGAAATTAAATCTTTTCTTGAAGCCCTGCACACTGAAGCTAGACAACCTGATACAAACTTCAGGAGAAATCACCACAGCAACTTATATATAAATGGCCTTCATGCCTTTCGGTGGATGAACTATTCCGAAAGTTGACTTGAACACCTGATTCAAACTATAATCCAGGGAATATCAATCAGATTGCCACTATAATCTCAATATGCTTCACAGACTCTGGGGTAGTCTATAAACTAGAAAAGCTAGTTTATAGAAAACTTAGTTTATAGACTACTCCAAACATTAACCTTTGTTTTTATTCTGTTTCCATAGAAATGCCTTTTTATTAAAGATGTTTGCCTGCATTATATATAGAGGCTTAGCCCATCTGCAATGCCATCTCCTAAAATGGGACACAGCTGTTTAACTGAACTGATCTATTCTCAGGACTAAGAGACTGATTCAGGCAGATATGGGACAATATATTTAAATTTGCTTTTTTCTGCTTATCCCAATTTGTTTTTTTCCCCCTCCTTTGCCTATCTCTTGCTACTCGACTACTAACCTGATTTCTCACTTCACAGCCACCAACTCAGGTTTTAATGCGTGAAACTTGCAAGGAAGTTCCAGATAGGTGGAATAAAGGAGCACAGGGAAATTTACTCCAAAATATGATCATTTGGTATGAAGAGTATTTTGAATTAAAGGCTCTTAGAAATCAATACACACAGTAAGAGACTTTTCCCCTATCTACATAAAGACCAGAAGGACACACCAAGGAGAACAATTATTTTTTTTTCTTCCCTTCCCTTCCCTTCTGTCTCATTATCTATTGCAGAAAAGGTGACCGTGAATGTAACCACACCTCAACAGACCCTTTCACAAGATAATATCTGTCTCTCAGACTCATAAAAATTCCAAAGAGAACTAATTTACAAGTGAACCTCTGTTCTCTAATCCATTCATTTTCCTCAGAAACATTTACTGCCCCTCAACAGAATTCCTCTTTTCCCCCCTCCCATAATGTGTTTTGCCAGGATCCAAGCCCCTGTTGTTTCTGTAACCTTAAGATAGTATTTAGGCTTCTGAACCTAGTTGAGGTATAGGTAATCATTCTGTGATTCTCCCTGATGGTCATGTGAATGAATTTGTATGTCTTTTCTCCAATTTATCTGCTCTTTGTGAGTTAATTTTTCTGTGAACCTTCAGAGGATGGAGGGGAAGTTACAGCTGAATGTAATCACTGGAGTCCTTATAAATGGAAGAGGGAGGCAGAAGATAGTGAACCAGAAAGATAGCAGTGTGAGAATTGGCCCAACTTTGCTGGCTTTGAAGATAGAGGAATGGGGAAATGAGCCAAGGACTGCAGGTGGCCTCTAGAAGCTGAAAAAAGCAAGGAGATGGATTCTTTCCTAGAACCTCCAGAAGGAATGCAGCCCTGCTGACATTGAAACAGACCCAGTAGTCACATAGACAGTTTTTTAAAATAAACATAGAAATTGACACTTTTACTTTTAAATTTTGAAACTTACATTTGTTTTATCTGAGTTCCTTCCTCAAAAAAGGAACCCTAGGCCTCTCAAAAAGTATCAAAGAATGAAACTCACCAAGTCACAGCATCCAGAGGAGACACTAAGCCCCTCATTTATCAAGATTTCTTTCTTACCCCTCCTGAGTTCCTATTTTCCTCTACATAGTTACATTTCTCCCCTGCTATAAAAATCCCTAATTTTAGTCACTCAGGGAGATGGATTTGACTCTGATCTCCCATCTCCTCAGCCGCAGCACCCGAAGAAAGCCTTCTTCCTTAGCAATATTCATTGTCTCAGTCATCGGCTTTCTGTGTGGGAAGCGGCAGGACTTACACCAAACTCCTGGTGTTTTAGTAACAGATTTTGGTTTCCTATGCAATAATGCATTGCTTGTGGCTCAGCTGCCATGGGCCGGAAAGCCCAGAAGCCCTCCTAAGCAGCTGCCCACCCAGTTTTAGCTGGAGGTGAGTTTCTGTTTCTCTCTGACCCTGCTGCTGCTGGCCCCAGTTGCATTCCTGATTACCCAGGAAGAACTGCCTTTGAAATTTGGCATCTGCATCTGGATAGGTGAGTGTTCTTTGTGTGCCCAGGCAGCAGAGTCTATTCCTCTCAATTCGGGAAATTTTTAAAGTAATTTTCATTTGCAGATTGAACAAGCCCAACTGACATGAGGGAAGCACCCTGGCTGTTTCAGTATAAACACTCTTGGGGTCTTGTTTGTAATTGTGTTGTATGTGTGTGTCCAGGCAAGTGAGTGTCTTTTGTGAGTACCAGACAGAGAGATTGGCTCCTCTCAATTGAGAAATTCTGAAGGAATTTCTGTTTGTAGGTTGATCAAGCTCAACTAATGAAGAGTTGAAGCACCCTAACTGTTTCAATTTGGACACTTTTGGGGCTTGTCTGTTGCTGCAGCAGTTGGATTGTGTTTTGTTGTTTGTTTTTGTGTGTGTCTATACAGTCATGGGAAATTTGAATTAGATAAACTGATATTATTTTGTAATACTGTTTAACCCCAATGTTCTTTGGAATATGGAGTTTGCTGTTGAATGGAAAAGTGGGATGGAGTTCTGCATACTCAGGCTTTTATGCTGCTGCTCTATGAAAGGAACCTATCACTTTTTGATGCTTTTGGTCACAGTTCTGTCACTAGAATCCTAGCAATTAGATATATGCAAGGAGTAACCTAATCACTTTAATACAATAGTTTGAAGTGCTTCAGGCAATAACTACCGGACACCAAATCACAGTGCTTTAATTTGTGACATGTTAGCATGATAGGACTTTCTGTTGTATAAATATCCTATTAACTAATCCTTGTGTTGTTAAGTTACAGGGCTTTGACTCCTGGGATTGAAAAAGGTACTGACTCCTGCTAAATCTTGAGCATTGACATCAGTCGAAGTATCTTCTTCAGTCCCAGGAGAAGGTGACAATCAAAATAAACAGCTTTCGTGAAATATAGATCCAGATATTAACACTATTCAATCCCTCTAGGCCCAGGGACTATTGTGGAAGAGGTGGGCACATGACATTATAAGGGCCAACTCTGAGGGATAAGATTTATTCAGAATTGTTATATAAATTAAACGTTAATATCAAAAGCACACTAATGCAAGGCCAGCGTCTGGGCCTGTGTGTTGGAATAACATGGTTTTCTTGGATCATTGATATACTATTTAATAGGGTATAGAAAGATTATGGAAATCTTACCTTATCGTCAAACTGATTAACATTAGACAGATTTGCTTATAAGGTTTTATTAACATTTAACATTAATAATACACCATACAAAGCTAAAATTTGATTTTGTCTTTGGAACAAAATTTTCAGGTGAGAGATAATAAAATATTGTGTTTACCTTTTGAATAAAACTACAGAAGAATGAAAAAGGGGAGGGCAAAAGACAGTTTTAGTTGGCTTCATGCTGTCTTTATTAGGTCTTATTGTTTGGGAAATTAAGTCTTCCTCTCTATTAAAGTATAAACATTCTTGTTTTAGCATTTTGCTAAATGAATGACAATTTTATAGTCACCTATAATCCTATTTTGTGATATTAAGTGTCTTAAACCTTTGATAATTGGCAAACTTTCCAAGAGCAAAATTTCAAGTTCTAAATTCAATCTTTTTGACCTCGAAATAACTTTTTCAGATATTAGGTTCACTGAAGTCCAAGAGGGACCTGTTAGCCTTATTAGGCTTATTTATTATGTTAGAATTATGCAGGAAGCATTGTCAAAATCTTACGTGGTGTTTAGCTTTTTTTGGGTTACATTTGTATAGATGTGTTGTTAATAAGTGTTCCAGGACTGTTTGAGATTCCTGAAATTCTGATATGTTTTAATATTTCTTGTCAGTAATGATTATGATTATTACATTAACTTGTATACCACAGAAATAACCAAATTTCTTTATCAATTGTGTCTTTAACTATTGCTGTCCTAAGACTTTGCCATCCACAATTGTTGTTTTGCATGGATTCTTCTCAAAAATTGACTTATAATCAACCATAGTCCTTGCTTCTTTGGGGCTTCATGAAAAGGACTCCTTCCTTCCTGAAAAGGACTCTTTTCTGATAAATTTGGAGATTGTGCCACTGGATTAGAGAGAAAAC
Organism: Macaca nemestrina; assembly: GCF_043159975.1. Classification (NCBI taxonomy): domain Eukaryota; kingdom Metazoa; phylum Chordata; class Mammalia; order Primates; family Cercopithecidae; genus Macaca; species Macaca nemestrina. Next base: position 63,023,743 of record NC_092134.1, read on the forward strand.
TTCCAGGATTCTAATTAAAGGCTGATAGAAACATTTATAAAGATTTCTAATCCAATATGAAGCAGATGAGTTGATTTCATAGTGCATCAGTCTGTTCTTGCGCTGCTATAAAGAAATACCTGAGAATGGGTAATTTATAAAGAAAAGAGGTTTAAATGGCTCATAGTTCCACAAACTGTACGGAAAGCATGGCTGGGGAGGCCTCAGGAAACCTACAATCGTGGTGGAAGGCAGAGGGGAAGCAAGCAAGTCTTACGTGGCTAGAGCAGGGGGAGGAGAGGGAGTGGGGAGGTTTAAACAACCAGATCTCATGATAACTCACTAATTATCATGAGAACAACACCAAAGGGGAAAATCTTCTCCCATGATCCAATTACCAATTACCTCCCATCAGGACCCACCTCCACTGTTGGGGATTACAATTTGACATGAGATTTGGGTGGGAACACAGACCCAAACCATATCATTCTGCCCAGGCCTCTCCCAAATCTCATGTTCTCCTTGCATTTCAAAATATAATCATGTCTTCCTAACAGTCCCCCAAAGTCTTTTTTAACCTTGTGGTGCAACAGAACCCCCGAAGTCTTAACTCATTTCAGCATTAACTCAAAAGTCCAAAGTCCAAATTCTCATCTGAGACAAGGCAAGTCCCTTCTTCCTATGAGCCTGTAAAATAAGAAACAAGTTAGTTACTCCCAAGGTACAATGGGGATGTAAACATTGAGTAAATACTTCTATTCCAAAGGGGAAAAATCAGCCAAAAGAAAGGGCTATAGGCCCCATGCAAGTCTGAAACCCAGCAGGGCAGTCATTAAATTTTAAAGCTCCAAAATAATCTCCCTTGATACCATGTCTTACATCCTGACCACAGTGATGCAAGGTGTGGGATCCTAAGGATTTGTGCACATGGACTGAATGAATGGAGGGCTGAAATAATTTTTATGACTTTTTGTTTGTTTGCTTATTTGAAATATCACCAATTCCTCAGAGTCTGGAGAACTTTTATCCTTTCTAGCTATTTATAGCCTTTAACAATAGGCTACACTCTTCTAAACAGAATTTGAGGCATATTTCCCTGTGCCTAATTTCTCCAGAATTTGTAAATTATTTATGAGTAGTCATAATTTATGACAATGTGTTTGTTTGCATAAGTTCAATAAGAATCTGCTTTCTTTTGTAACGGGAAACAGTTGGAGGACCTGGTTTTCTTCTAGGGCTTTGACTGAAATGTCCTTGTGAGAGGTTCCAACAAAGCTGATTGAGGACATCCTATGTGGACACTGATTCTTCCTGCTATGTGTGGGTAATCAGACCAAGTACATGGGACTGAAGCTTATTTTTCAGGTAGATTGGTGCTGCTGTGATTTGTCTCTGTTGGAAGTGGGAGACTGGAAAGAGAAAGATTGTGTTTCAGAAACAAAACCATAGTCTTAGATTAATCTTTGAGCTGCCCACAACACCTCTTCTCAGCATGAAGTAGTCAGAAAGATTGACAACCAGATTCCCCATGACTGAGGAATTGATAAATGGAGAGGGGCAACTGATACTATCTCAATAGTCCCATAGACATTTTAAAATATAAACATAGAAATTGAACCTTCAGGTTGGTCTTAAATCTTGAAACTTACATTTGTTTTTATCTGAGTTCCTTCCTCATGAAAGGACCTCTAACCCTCTCAAAAAGTATCAAAAAGTTGTAGCTCACCAATGTATCCATCAAGACAATGAGATACCAGGCCCCTCATTCATCCTGATTGCTTCCTTAGCCTTCCTAAGTTTCTGTTTTCCCATATGTAGTTACATTTCTTCCTTGCTATATAAACCCCTAATTTTAGTCACTCAAGGAGATGGATTTGACACTGATCTCCCACATCCTTGGCTGCAGCACCAGATGAAAACCTTCTTCATTGGCAATACTCATTGTCTTAGTCATTGGCTTTCTGTGCAGTAAGCAGCAGAACTTAGACCAAACTCCTGGTGTTTCCAAAACATCTTGATTTTAGCCCAATGAGACCCACTTTGGAGCTTGACCACCAGAATTGTAAGATAATAAGTTCATGTCGTTTTAAGCCACTAAATATGTAGTAATTTGTTACAGTAGCAATAGGAAATGAATACATTTCATTTTACAGATAAGGGATCTGAAGTTTAAAGAGTTTCCATAATTTGTCCAGGGACATACAGCTAGTAAGTGATGAGAGCCAATATTGGAACTCAGATTTCTATAATACAGAGCTCCTATTTCTAACTGCCATGATAATTTGTAAAACAAGTTCTAATCCCTCTTCCACCTGGCAGCATTTTTAGTTTTTTAAAGTAGATATCATGGCTTCCTTCTGTCTTCTCTAGGAAAAGCACAGTTTCTTCAAACCATCCTCAGATGACAGCTTTCGGTCCCCTAACCATCCTGGAAAATAGGACACCCACACTGAAAACAGTGCCAGTATGGTTCCAGCACCATCTTTGTGCATTTCAATCCATCTTCGTCCAAAATGAAAATTATAACTCATAAAATTTAAGCAATACTTTTTAAGTTAAAAAAATGAGGTGATAGTTTTCTTGTATTGACAAATTGGCTATGAACTTAATGTTCTTACAAAATGAGTCATCTATGTTGGAACATTAATTATTTGAGCAGCTGAGTGCACATCACTCTAAGCAAAGTGTCATTGCTCTGTCCCTGTACAGATCATTTCAAAAATATCCTGATGTTTGGCTGTGGTACTAATAGTGCAGGCTTCCTTCTTGCCTTCTCACCCTAACTCTTAGGTCTTGAAAGGTAGAATGCTCTTCAGGAAGAATGCACAGCTGTACAGTCCATCTGGTTACCCTTTTCCCCACCCCAAAAAATAAATTTTTACTTGAGACTAAGATTCAATGGGACCATATGCTTTCTATTAGAGGCAGGGTCTTGGTAAGAAAAAGTGGGTGGGAGATTGAGACTTCAGGTTTAAAATAACCCACGTGGCCAATAGAACTACTAGTACATCATGACAGGCAAAAAGATATAGAGTAATATACTCTGCTGTCACAAAGGTGTTTTGATGTTGGCTCATGAGAGTTAAATGTTCCCCTGAACTTAAAAGTTGGAAGAAAAAAAATTAAAATCAGCAAATAAAATTAATTTTTTAAAAAAAGAGTTAAGTGTCAAATTTTCTTTTCTTTTCTTTTCTTTTCTTTTTTTTTTTTTTTTTTTTTTTTTGAGACAGAGTCTCGCTCTGTCCCACAGGGTGGAGTGCAGTGGTGCAATCTGGCTCACTGCAAGCTCTGCCTCCCGGGTTCACGCCATTCTCCTGCCTCAGCCTCCCGAGTAGCTGGGACTACAGGCGCCCGCCACAGCAGCCGGCTAAGTTTTTGCATTTTTAGTAGAGATGAGGTTTCACCGTGGTCTCGATCTCCTGACCTTGTAATCTGCCTGCATCGGCCTCCCAAAGTGCTGGGATTACAGGCGTGAGCCACCACGCCTGGCCTCTTTTCTATTTTTATTTATTTTTTGAGACAGGGTCTCATTCTGTCAAAATAAGCAAATAAAATTGATTGATTAATGTAAAAAAAAGAGTTAAGTTTCTAATTTTCTTTCTTTTCTTATTTATTTATTTATTTATTTATTTATTTATTTATTTATTAAGACAGGGTCTCGCTCTGTCACCCAGACTGGAGTGCAGTGGTTCAATTACAGCTAACTGCAGCCTCAACTTCACAAGCTCCAGCAATCCTCTCACCTCAGCCTCTCAAAGAGCTGGGACCACAGGCACTCAGGAGTTCAAGACCATCTTCCCACCTTGGCCTCACAAAGTGCTGGGATTACAAGTGTGAGCCATAATGCCCAGCCAAATTTTCTTTCTTTTAGTTTTTTTTCCTTTTTTTTCCTGTCTTTCTTTTTTTCTTTTTTTGAAACAGGCTCCTGCTCTGTCACCCAGCCTGGGGTGCAGTGACATGATGATTACAGCCTTAACCTCCCAGGCTTATGCAATCCTTCCACCTCATCCTCCTGAGTAGCTAGGACTACAGGTGTGCACTGCCACACCCAGTAAATTAAAAAAATACGTATATATATATATATATATATTTTTGAGACAGAGTCTCACTCTGTCGCCCAGGCTGGAGTGCAGTGACCAGATCTCAGCTCACTGCAAGCTCCGCCTCCCGGGTTTATGCCATTCTCCTGCCTCAGCCTCCCGAGTAGCTGGGACTACAGGTGCCCGCCACCTCGCCCGGCTAGTTTTTTGTATATTTTAGTAGAGACGGGGTTTCACTGGGTTAGCCAGGATGGTCTCGATCTGCTGACCTCGTGATCCGCCCGTCTCGGCCTCCCAAAGTGCTGGGATTACAGGCTTGAGCCACCGCGCCCAGCCTAAAAAATACGTATATTTTTTGTAGAGATGGAGTCCTGCTCTGTAGCCCAGGCTGGTCTCAAACTCCTGGGCTCAAGCAATCCTCCTGCCTTAGCCTCCCAAAGTGTTGGAATTACAGGCATGACCCACTGTGCCAGGCAACATGTTAATTTTTCTAAACAAGTTGTTAAACACAGCCATTATTAAAAATTAAATGATATAAGCTTACAACTTAATAAATTATATCTAAACCAAAGGTAATAAATACCCCAAACTCATCACTTCCTTATATTTTCACCATATTCTACTGTTATTTCTGCTCTTGAGGTTATTTTTGTTGACTGATTTTGTATGGTTGAAATACTACATAATAGTGTGCTACTGCACATTACTTTCCAACTCCAAGTTCAGTAATGTCACACTGATAGCTTGCTATCAGCTACAGTGGGAGTACTGATACCGCATAAATCAGCAAATGTTGTAAATGAGGGCATCCCTCACACTCTTGGCTGGTTGTCAAGCATTTACCAACACATCACTTCCCAGCAGTAAACCTTCCTACTCCCACCTGCAAGCACACACAAACACTGTACCCCACTCATCCCAATCAAAGAGTGAAGTCATCAGTCTTATCATTTCGTCCAATAATTATAAAGGACAAAGTAAACATTGCTGTAGTGGATTTTCTTTTTCTTCTTTTAAACATTTGGGGTGGGGGGTTGGAAGATTTCATTCACACATTTACAGTTCATATGTTCCTCTTCAAATTTCAGAGTCAATTTGAATTTTATAACCCGGAGTTGGCATTTAAGATACGCTGTCTCCGAAAGAAAAACTGTAGGAACTAATGGGGATATTGCAGTGATTTATGGTGTCTTTTAGTCTCTGATGAATAAGGCAACATGGGAAACCTTCTGAGGCATCCCCCTTCCTAAACTACCTTTTATGTTCATGGTACTGGAACCCATTAATTAAAGATGTACTGACAAAACCACATGATTATCTCAATAGATGCAGAAAGGCCTTCGATAAAATTCAACATCACTTCATGTTAAAAATTCTCAATAAACTAGGTATTAATTGAACATATCTCAAAATAATAAGAATTATTTATGACAGAGCCATAGCTAATATCATACTGAATGGGCAAAAGATGGAAGCATTCGCTTTGAAAACCAGCACAAGATAAGGATGCCCTCCCTCACCACTCCTATTCAATACAGTATCGGAAGTTCTGGCCAGGGCAATCAGGCAAGAGAAAGAAATAAAGGGTATTCAAATAGGAAGAGAGGATGTCAATCAAATTGTCTCTGTTTGCAGATGACACGATTCTATATTTAGAAAACCCCATCGTCTCAGCCCAAAATTCCTTAAGCTGATAAGCAACATCGCAAAGTCTCAGCATACAAAATCAATGTGCAAAAATCACAAGCATTCCTATAAACCAATAATAGACAAGCAGAGAGCCAAATCATGAGTGAACTCCTATTCACAATTACTACAAAGAGAATAAAATACCCAGGAATACAACTTACAAGGGATGTGAAGGACCTCTTCAAGGAGAACTACAAACCACTGCTCCAGGAAATAAGAGAGGACACAAACAAATGGAAAAACATTCCATGCTCATGGATAGGAAGAATCAATATCGTGAAAATGGCCATACTGCCCAAGGTAATGTATAGATTCAATGCTATTCCCATCAAGCTACCATTGACTTTCTTCACAGGATTAGAAAAAACTACTTCAGATTTCATATGGAACTATAAAAGAGCCCATATAGCCAAGAGAATCCTAAGCAAAAAGAACAGAGATGGAGGCATCACACTACCCAACTTCAAACTATGCTATAAGGCTACAGTAACCAAAACAGCATGGTAATGGTGCCAAAACAGATGTATAGACCAGTGGAACAGAAAAGAGACCTCAGAAATAACACTACATGTCTACAACCATCTGATCTTCGACAAACCTGACAAAAACAAGAAATGGGGAAAGGATTTCCTATTTAATAAATAGTGCTGAGAAAACTGGCCAGCCATAAGCAGAAAACTGAAACTGGACCCCTTCCTTACACCTTATACAAAAATTAACTCAAGGTAAATTAAAGACTTAAATGTAAAACCCAAAACCATAAAAACCCTAGAAGATAACCTAGACAATAACATTCAGGACATAGGCATGGGCAAAGACTTCATGACTAAAACACCAAAAGCAGTGGCAACAAAAGCCATCATTGACAAATGGGATCTAATCAAACTAACTTTTGCACAGCAAAAGAAACTATCATCACAGTGAACAGGCAACCTACAGAATGGGAAAAAAATTTGCAATCTACCCATCTGACAAATGTCTAATATCCAGAATCTACAAGGGGCTTAAACAAATTTACAATAAGAAAACAAGCAACTGCATCAAAAAGTGGGCAAAGGATATGAACAGATGCTTCTCAAAAGAAGACATTTATGTGACCAACAAACATATGAAAAAAAACTCAACATCACTGATCATTAGAGAAGTGCAAATCAAAACCACAATGAGATACCATCTAACACCAGTTGGAATGGTGATTATTTAAAAAGTCAGGAAACAATAGATGCTGGTGAGGCTGTGGAGAAATAGAAACACTTTTACACTGTTGGTGGGGGTGTAAATTAGTTCAGTCATTGTGGAAGACAGTGTGGCAATTCCTCAAGGATCTGGAATCAGAAATACCATTTGACCCAGCAATCCCATTACTGGGTATATACCCAGAGGATTACAAATCATTCTACTATAAAGACACATGCACACGTATGTTTATTGCAGCACTATTTGCAATAGCAAAGATTTGGAACCAACCCAAATGTCCATCAGTAATAAACTGGATAAAGAAAGTGTGGCATATATATACCATGGAACACTATGCAGCCATAAAAAAAAAAATGAGTTCATGTTGTTTGCAGGGACATGGATGAAGCTGGAAGCCATCATTCCCAGCAAACTAACACAGGAACAGAAAACCAAACACTGCATGTTCTCACTCATAAATGGGAGTTGAACAGTGAGAACACATGGACACAGGGAGGAGAACAACCCACAGTGCGGCCTCTCGGGGGGTGTCAGACAAGGGGAGGGAGAGCGTTAGGACAAATACCTAATGCATGCGGGGCTTAAAACCTAGATGATGAGTTGATAGGTGCAGCAAACCACCATGGCACGTGTATACCTACGTTATAAATCTGCACATTCTTAAAGTAAAATAAAAAAATTTAAAAATAAAAATAAATATATACTGAGGTTTCTCCTTGACTCCCAGTTTCATTCACCTTATGACTTAACCAAGATTATCCTGTTCAGCAACGCCATCCAAAATGCTTTTGAGAAGATGTAGATTTGTTCTTTTACTTGGAGAAAGTGGTAGAAAATAAAATCTGTTCAGTTATCAGGGTCAAAGTATTTTTCACCTTTCATCATTAAAATAAAACATCAATGAGCAGAGGTCCTCCACTCAGAGTTAATTCCCCCCAGGAAAAATTCCTCTAAGGCAGCTGAAGAGGAGCAAATGTGGAGCTGAATTCCTCCCTCAGCTTGCTGGTGGTAATAGAAGAGAACAGGAGTCAAAGGCTAGGAGGGAAGGAAAAAAAATGATCTCTGCCAACCACATCGATGGAAACCAGTGATGATTTATAAATCAGAACTCTAAATTCAGAGACAATTAGCCTGGAATTTGAAGGCTGCTTGGGGGTCCAAGTAAGGAAGAATTGGAGAATTAGGAAATTTTTTTTTTTTTTTTTTAGACTGAGTCTCTATTACCCAGGCTGTGGTGCAGTGGCACAATCTCTGCTCACTGCAACTTCTGCCTCTCGGGATCAAGAGATTATCCCATCTCAGTCCTGGGACTACAGGGTGCACACTACCACATTCAACTGATTTTTTATATTTTTTGTAGACAGGGGGTTTCACCATGTTGCCCAGGCTGGTTTCAAACTCCTGAGCTCAAACTATCCACCTGACACCGGGCGCGGTGGCTCACGCCTGTAATCCCAGCACTTTGGAGGCCGAGACGGGTGGATCACAAGGTCAGGAGATCAAGACCATCCTGGCTAACACGGTGAAATTCCGTCTCTACTAAAAATACAAAAAAATTAGCCGGGCGTAGTGGCAGGCACCTGTAGTCCCAGCTACTTGGGAGGCTGAGGCAGGAGAATGGCGTGAACCCAGGAGGCGGAACTTGCAGTGAGCTGAGATCCAGCCACTGTACTCCAGCCTGGGCGACAGGGCGAGACTCCGTCTCAAAAAAAAAAAATCCAAACTATCCACCTGTCTCAGCCTCCCAAAATGCTGGGATTACAGGCATGAGCCACCGTGCCTGGCCAAATTAGGGGATTTTAATATAGCTAATATTCATTGAACACCTACATTGTGCCAGAAACTATACCAGGCATTAAGCATTTTGCATATATTATCTTTCCATACATTATGTCACCAATCATCTTAACTAAGTGGCCCAGAAGAGTAAATTATCCAAAGTGTTTCACACACTTCCAAGAAGGAGATTTAGTCAATCTGGTTAGTAATAGTAAATAACTTTTAAAGAAACCAAAGGCTGCTTCGTGGTTTCAACAAGAAGAATTTGGTTGGAGATCCCAGAAAAAGCTGTTGACCAAACAAAGCTGAGTTTATTAAATCTCTTCCAAAGGAGACTATTTTGACAAAGTCTTGGCAGTGACTCAAAAAGAGAAAGGGAAGGATATTTATATGATTTGGGCATCTGAACTCAAATCGTTTAAGACAGGTGTTTTTGTTTATTTGTTTGTTTGGTTTTTGGTTTTTGAGATGCAGTCTCACTCTATTGCCCAGGCTGGAGTGCAATGGCACAATCTTGCCTCACTGCAACCTCTGCCTCCTGGGTCCAAGCAATTCTCCTGCCTCAGCCTCCCCAGTCACTGGGATTACAGGCGTGCACCACCATGCCTGACTAATTTTTGTATTTTTAGTAGAGACTGAGGTTTCACCGTGTTGGCCAGGCTGGTCTCAAACTCCTGACCTCAGGTGATCTGCCCGCCTCGGCCTCCCAAAGTGCTAGGATTACAGGCATGAGTCACTGTGCCCAGACAAAATGGGTGTTTTAAGGCAAATAATTTTCTGGAACTAAGATAAATTCATGAGATAATAGTTTAGAACTGGTGAAGCTGTGAGGTGATGATCATGAGGCAAAACTTGATTAATTGTTGTTCTAATAAAACTTTTTTCCTGATTTTGGAGCTAATCTTTGGTATTTTGCAGTAACTTCTTTGAACTTCTCCAATAATGTAGCCTCTTGCGGTATTAGGGAAACGGGATTCTTAATGGGAGTTTTTCATCTGTCATAATGACCAGGTAAGGCATTTCCTTCAACCTTCGGATTATCCCTTTTGTTTGGCATTCTGCCTCCTTAAGAAACATTAGAACACTTAATCCTTTGATGACTTTTCTTTGCTTTTTCCTCTGCAGATATCAAGATTCTTAGTTATTTAAAACCTTCACCACCTCTTGCCATTGGTATTAACTCTCTTATCTCTAGTTTGTTGACAAACCATGATGAATACAATAAATTCTACCTTCTGTATATACTTTGGATTCAGTAAAATATCATTATTCTAGGGGGGGTTTTATGGCTCTTGCCTGTAATCGTAGCACTTTAGGAAGCTGAGGCACTTGAGCCCAGGAGTTTGATACCAGCCTGGCACCGTGGCTCACACCTGTAATCCCAGCACTTTGGGTGGCCAAGGCGGGCGGATCATGAGGTCAGGAGATCGAGAACATCCTGGCTAACACAGTGAAAACCCGTCTCTCCTAAAAAACAGAAAAAATTAGCTGGGTGTGGTAGTGGGTGCCTGCAGTCTCAGCTACTCGGGAGGCTGAGGCAGGAGAATGGCGTGAACCTGGAAGGTGGAGCTTGCAGTGAGCCGAGGTCGTGCCACTGCACCCCAGCCTGGGTGACAGAGCAAGATTCTGTCTCAAAAAAAAAAAAAAAAAAAAAAATCAGCAGGGTGTGCTGGCACACACCTGTTGTCCCAGCTACCCAGGAAGCTGAGGTGGGAGAATTGCTTGAGCTCAGGTGATCAAGGCTACAGTGAACCATGATTTCACCACTGTACTCTAGTCTGAGTGACAAAGTGAGATCTTGTGTAAGAAAGAAATAATAATAAAAAATAAAATATTATTATTCTAAGTGTGAGTTGAGATCTGTGATGACATATTCAGCCTGATAATTTCCTGTTTTGTCTTAAGGTATGACTCATTGTATTAGTCCATTCTCACATTTCTATAAAGAACTACCTGAGACTAGGTAGTTTATAAACAAAAGAGGTTTAATTGGCTCACAGTTCATAGACTGCACAGGAAGCATGGCTGGGGAGGCTTCAGGAAACTTACAATCATGGTGGAAAGTGAAGGGGAAGCAGGTACATCCTACATGGCTGGAGCAGGAAGAAGAGAATGCAGGGAGAGGTGCTACACATTTCTAAACAACCAGATCTCATGAGAACTCACTCGCTATCATGAGAACAGCAAGGGGAAAATCTGCCCCCATGATCCAATCACCTCTTACCAGGCCCCTCCTCCAACATTGGGGATTACAATTTGACATGAGATTTGGGAGGGACACATCCAAACCATACCATTCTGCCTCTATGCCCTCCCAAATATCATGTCTTTCTCACATTGTAAAATACAATTAGCCCTTCTCAACATCCCCCCAGTCTCAACTCATTTCAGCATTAACTGGAAAATCTATAGTCTAAAGTTTCATGTGAGACAAAGCAAGTCCCTACTGCTTACGAGCCAGTAAAATAAAAAACAAGTTAGTTACTTCCAAGATACAATGGGGATACAGGCACTGGGTAAATAAACCCATTCCAAAAGAGATAAATTAGTCAAAATAAAGGGGCTACAGGCCTCATGCAAGTCTGAAGCCCAGCACAGTAGTCATTAAATCTTAAAACTCTGATATAATCTCCTTTGACTCCATATCCCACATCCAGGCCACATTGATGCAAGGGGTGGGCTCTTAAAGCCTTGGGCAGTTTTGCCCCCATGGCTCTGCTGGGCTCAGGTCCCACTGCTGGGGTTGAGTGCTTGTGGCTTTTTCAGGTACATGGTGCAAGCTGCCAGTGGATCTCCCTGTCTGGGATATAGAGGATACTGGCCCTCTTCTCAGCTCCACTAGGCAGTGGCCCCATGGGGGCTCTGTGTGGGGGCTCCAACCCCACATTTTCCCTCTGCACTGTCCCAGTAGAAGTTCTCCATGAGAGCTCTGCCCCTGCAGCAGACTTCTGCTTGGACATCCAGGCATTTCCATACATCCTCTGATATCTAGGCTGAGGCTTCCAAGCCACAACTCTTGCCCTCTGTGCATCTGCAGGCTTAACACCACATGAACGCCACTATGGTTTATAGCTGGCACCTTCTAGAGCAGTGGGTTAACATGTATCTGGGGCCCTTTTAACCATGACTGCCACTAGAGTGGCTGGGACACAGGGAGCAGTGTCCCATGGTTGTGCAGGGCAGTAGGGCCCTGGGCCTGGACAATGAAACCATTCTTCTCTCCTAGGCCTCTGGGCCTGTCCCATCACAGGATGGGAGGGACTGCTACAAAGGTCTCTGAAATGCTTTCAAGGCATCTTCCCCATTGTCTTGGCTATTAACATTCTGCAATGTTACTTATGCAAATTTCTGTAGCTGGCTTGAATTCCTCTCTAGAAAATGGGGTTTTCTTTTCTTTTCTTTTTTTTTGTGATGGAGTCTTGCTCTGTCACCCAGGCTGGAGTCCACTGGCATGATCTCAGCTCACTGCAAGCTCCGCCTCCTGGGTTCACACCATTCTTCTGCCTCAGCCTCCGGAGTAGCTGGGACTACAGGCACCTGCCACCACACCTGGGTAATGTTTCTGTATTTTTAGTAGAGACAGGGTTTCACCATGTTAGCCAGGATGGTCTTGATCTCCTGACCTTGTGATCTGTCTGCATCAGCCTCCCAAAGTGCTGGGATTAGAGGCGTGAGCCACCGCACTTGGTTGGGTTTTCTTTTCTAGCACGTGGTCAGGCGGCAAATATTCTAAACTTTTATGCCCTGCTTCCCCTTTTAATATAACTTCCAGTTTCAGATAATCTGTTTGCTCACACATATGACCATATGCTGTTAGAAGCAGCTAGGTCACCTCTTCAATGTTTTTCTGCTTAGTGTGGGGGGTGTACAACAATACATTCAAGCTTATGTACAAGGTATTTGAGGTTGAGACATGGAAAAATACTGAGGCACTGTGTGTATGTTGTTTGTGCATGAAACTGTAACTCCTTGACCATAAAAACAGGACAAGGAACAGGATGTGTGATAAGGAGTGCTAAACACAGCCTCCTAAGAATGTGGTTTGAGTGCTTTCAGATGTAATAAACAAGGCCATATGCTCCTCATGATCTGACCCCAAATAGACACCAGTGGATGTTTCTTGTTTGTCTAAATTGTAGTTTAACAAGCCTTCTCAATAAATACGTGGCAGACAGATCTTAAAGCAGCAATCCCTTGAAGGAGCTGCTCCCTGCCCCATTCAGCTGTAATTGTATGAATACTTATTTCTCGGCGTTCACTGCAGAGCAAGCTGCAAGTGGTGACCCTGATGTGACTGCCTTGAAGTTACACGTGGAGTAGGACGACTCACCAATCTTTGAGGAGTACCAGTAAGGAACAGCCCTGACCCATTTTCAGGAGGACGGGACTGACGTGTATAATACCAAGGGTCAGGTTACCATGGGTCAGGAGTTGACCAAAGAGCAGAAAGTAGTTTTTAAAATGGTGCGACAATTACTTAAGGCTATCCAATGCACTGTAGAGTCTGAAGCTTTGTATAAGCTTATGCTTTTAATTCTGCAGGAATGCCCTTGGTTACCTGATCAAGGAACATTAGATTTAGAGTTATGGGAGCAGGTGGGTTGCTGCCTAAAAGAGGATTCGAGCAGGGCCATTTTACTAATGTTACCATTTTGACCACGTGCAGTCCATTATGCTCTGCATTATACCCTCTTTATATGCCAGATCATGGTGAGTCAGATCACCCATTTTCTTCACCTGAAGGGAATTCAGAAGATTTAAAGGGAACGGGCACACAGGAACCAGAACAACAAAGAGGGCTCCTCCCCCCACTTCACTCCCTCAAGCAGGGCACTCTGGTAAAAGTTTTGGTTTCAGCTGCCGAATATACTGTGTAGTGGAGTGAGTACAGTCATTTAGCCATGCAGCAATCATTGCAAAATTTGGATAAGAATATCCTGATACAGCTTTATATGCTATTGGGAACAGGGCCTTTGCTTCAGCTCAGGCTCAGGCTAAGGTGGACAGCTATTTCCTCAATGCTTGCAGCTAGCCATACAAGTATGGAAGAGGATACCCATGGGACAATCCCAGGGTTCCTTTGTGATGTTTAGACAGGGTGCAATAGAAACGTACGTTGAGTTTATCAACCAATTGCAGGCTGCAATCAAAAGACAGATACCCCATCCCAAAGCTGCCAAACTTCTTAAGTTGCAATTGGCTTTTGAAAATGCAAATAAGGATTGTCAGGCAGCAATAACCCCAGTCCGAGCCACTGCCACTGAAATCAGTATGTTTATTAAAGCGTGCCAGAATGTAGGCACTACAACTAATCTGGCCCAGACTTTTGCTGCAATGATGACCGGGACCACATGTTATAATTATGGCCAAATTGGGCATGTGGCCAAAGGATGCTGACAGAAGGGGGTCCCAAAGAAATCAAAGGCCTCTATAATACCCTCTAAAGAATGCCCAATGCAGTAAAGGTAAGCACTGGGCTAACCAGTGCAAATCAAAATTTGATAAGGATGGAAACCCATTATCGGGAAATGGGAAGAGGGGTGAGACTTCCAGCACCCAGAAAAATTCATGGAGGAACACTGATCCCCAGACTTGGGGAATAGCTTTTCCCTTCGAGTCAGGACCAGAAATAGCACCCATGACCTCTCTTCTGCCACCTCTGGCAGCACAGGGCTGGACCTCACAGTCACAACAGTCATGGTGCTTAAAGAGCAAGATGGGGTCCAGCTGATTTCAGCTGGAATCTATGGCCCATTATCCAGAGGAACGTTTTGATTGATTATTGGAAGGTCTTCTAATACACTTAAAGGAATTCAAATTCTCCCTGGAGTCATAGATTCAGACTATTTATGAGAAACAAAACTTACGGCAAATGTGTCAGGGGTCCATGCCATCTCTAAAGGAAGTTGCCTTGCTCAGATTATTCTTATTCCTTGCCTTCAAGGTAATGCTCAACAGAAAATGGTGGGGCCTCTGGATTCGGCCACTCAGGCATGAAAGTTTTTTGGAATAGTCCAGTGTCATCTCATAAACCATACTTGGAAGTAACAATTAATGGAGTTATGTTTATGGGAATTATTGACACGGGAGCTGATCAAACTATTATAGCTAAAAACCAGTGGCCTTCAGATTGGGCCTCCTCTCCTGCCTTATGTTCTATCATGGGTGTTGAAGAGTATAAGCAGACATTAAAAAGTAGGCATAACCTTCCACTTTTGGGCCCAGAAGGCAAGGTTGTCCATGTTCACAGCCCTTTACCTTAGAAATTCCATTTTCTCTGTGGGGACGAGATGCCTTAGAACAGTGGGGCTTAAACCTCTCTGTCCTGCCACCTTTTTGGTAGGGGCCGCTGCTCCTTTGAAAATTATCAAAATTAAGTGGAAAACTACTAGCCCAGTATGGGTGGAGCAGTGGCCCATTAAGAAGGAAAAATTGGAACATATTCAACGTCTAGTACAAGAACAACACGCTGGCCATATTGAGCCTTCTACTAGTCCCTGGAACACTCCTATTTTTACTATTCCAAAAAGGTCAGAAAAATGGAGGTTATTGCATGACTTCCATGCTATTCATGCTGTGATGCTTCCTATGGGACCTTTGCAACCAGGATTGCCTTCTCCGGTTACGATCCCCAAAGACTGGCTTCTTATTATCATTAATCTAAGAGATTGTTTTTCTACCATACCCTTGCATCCCAAGGATCAAGAAAAATTTGCCTTTACCGCTCCCATTTATAACAATCAGCAACCAGTTCAACATTTTCAATGGACAGTCCTACCCCAAGGGATGATAAATAGCTCACTATATGTCAGCTTTACGTACTTGAAGGCTTACTTTCTGTGCATCACTCCTTCCCCCAGGCAAAAATATTCCACTATATGGATGATATTTTGATAGTGGCTCAACACCAGTCATTACTGCATCAACTTTACACAATGGTAATACAGCCTATGTCTAAGTAGGGTCTTATTATTATACACAAAAAAGTCCAGCTGACATCTCCGTGGCTCTATCTGGGAAGTCTTATTTTATCTACTACCCTTAGGCTGCAACTTACAAATACAATTCTTCCACAGTACTTAACCCTTAATATATTACAGCAAGTCCTAGGACAGATTAATTGGACACATCCCTATTTAGGCATTCTTGCAAATTCCTTGACTAATCTTTTTGTCACCCTGAAAGGTGACCCTGCTTTAGATTTGCTGCAAGACCTCTCTCCACTAGCACAGCAGACCTTAATGCTGTGGAGAAAGCCTTGGCCCAATGGTACATCTCGCATTTACATCCTGACGGACCTCTAGATCTTTTTATCTTTAACACCTCTCATAGCCCTACAAGGATGCTTGGGCAAGTTGGAACAGATGTCTCTCCTTTGGAGTGGCTTTACCTGTCTCATAAACCCTCTAAACATATACAAAAGACCACAGATTTAACAGCTTCTCTTCTCATAAAGGGACACCGACGTTGCGTCCAATTGTCAGGATATGACCCTGCTACTCTTTTCTTACCTTTAAGCAAGGAACAATTTCATAATCTCTTAGCTTGTGATCTTGATTGGCAAGTTGCAATGGCCGACTTTATTGGTAATATCAGTTTCCATTTACCAGCCTCTAAGCTCCTGAACTTTTTGCAAACTGTGCCTGTTAAATTTGCATCTATTGTTTCTGAGCCCTTGCCTCATGCCACTACTGTCTTTACAGATGGTTCAGGAAGAATGAAAAAGGCAGCTATAGTGTGCCAGATGCCATGCAAAACTGGCAGCACAAAATCCAGGAACATTTCAAAACTATGCAACAGGCAAAGTTAGGTGCCCTAATACTGGCCTTACAAACTTTTCCTCACCAAGACATAAATATAATTAGTGATTCCTCTTATGCGGTGTATAGTATTACTCATTCAGATCTCGCACATCTGAAAGGCATTACTTATGAACACCTACTAACCCTATTCTTACAGTGCAGGAGCTCCTTTGTGCCCAACATCACCCTCTTTGTATCACACACATTTGCTCTCATTCTGGGCTACCTGGTCCCTTGTCAGAAGGGAATGTTTGAGTTGATGCTCTGGTACAACCACAGATGTGGTTTGCAGACTCTCCTGCATTTTTGCAAGCTCAAGGTGATCATTCCTTTTTTCATCAGAACGCCCGCGGTCTTAAACAAGTTTCATTTAATGCTTGCTCAAGCTCGCATGATTATTACAACTTGTCCTGATTGCCAACGGCATGCTCTCTCCCCTTTTTCATTGGAACTTGGTGTCAACCCATGAGGTCTGGCACCTAATGCTATCTGGCAAACTGATATTACTCAGCATCCACCCTTTGGACGCTTTAAATTTCTCCACGTTACTGTGGACACTTATACGGGCCTGAAACTTGCTACTCCCCGGACTGAAGAAAAAACTAAAGATAAAATTGCTAATTTTTAAAATCTATTATGACCTCAGGCCTTCTAAAAACTGTAAAAACTGATAATGGTCCTTGCTATCTTAGCACTTGATTTGCATATGCATTGCAACTTTGGCACATACAACACAAAACAGGTATTTTTTATAACTCAACCAGTCAGGCCATTGTTGAACAAGCTCATTGAACTTTTTTTTTTTTTTTCTTTTTTTTGAGACGGAGTCTCACTCTGTCGCCCAGGCTGGAGTGCAGTGGCGCGATCTGGGCTCACTGCAAACTCCGCCTCCCGGGTTCACGCCACTCTCCTGCCTAGGCCTCCCCAGCAGCTGGGACTATAGGCCCACGCCGCTACTCCCAGCTAATTTTTTGTATTTTTAGTAGAGATGGGGTTTCACCATGTTAGCCAGGATGGTTTTGATCTCCTGACCTAGCCTCCTGAGAAGCTAGGACTACAGGTGTATATCATGGTGTGTAGCTTTGGCCTGGAAAAGTGTTGAATGGTTTTTCCTCTGTCCTAAGTGGGGTATTTACTCTTGAATAAATCTTGCTCTAAGTTACACAATCTATTTTGACAAAATTATAACTTTCCTTCTAACTTTAAGTCCTTTCTGAGTTAAAACTGTAAGAACATAAATGACAGAGCTCAATCCAATTTTAGTATGTAAGAACGGGTCATCTACATATCGGATACAAGTAGAGTTTCAAGGAAATTTAAGGTTCACAAGGTCCTAGTCATGAACTTGTGAAAAAAAAGTAAATCACTAAAGCAGAATTGTCAAAGCATATTGTTGACTTTACCAGGAAAAAGCGAGCAGGATTAACTATTTCAATCTACCCTAAGGAACCACTAAAGAGGGCATAGCACAGATTTCTAAGTCCAGAATATGTAACTCTACAAGAAATTAGTATTAGGGCTTAGTATACAGAAAGTTAGGGAATGGCCTTTTTGTTTATGACCCTGAGGTACTGAACTAATCTCTATCCTTGCAGATTGTGTTATTCGACATAAGGACCAGTATGAGCTACGGTGAGGTGGTTGTTTTTTTTTTTTTGAGATGGAGTTTCGCTCTTGTTGCCTAGGCTAGAGTGCAATGGCACAATCTTGGCTCACTGCAACCTCTGCCTCCCAGGTTCAAGTGATTCTCCTGCCTTAGCCTCCTGAGTTGCTGAGATTACAGGTGTGCACTACCACACCTGGCTAATTTTTTTGTATTTTTAGTAGAGATGGGGTTTCTCCATGTTGGTCACGCTGGTCTCGAACTTCCGACCTCAGGTCATCCGCCTGCCTTGACCTCCCAAAGTGCTGGGATTATAGGCGTGAGCCACCACGCCCAGCCAGAGAGTCTTTTTTAAATTAAGCTTTCAACTATTGATTTTAGTTCTTTACTGTTTTTAGAAGTTATTGTGCAAGCTTCAATATGTTTTGAATGTGTCAACATAACCTTGATTCAGCCCTAAAAATTCTACTGAATCAGAATTCTACTGAATTCTACTGATCAGAGTATGCCACCCCAAAATTTACCATTTTCACATAAGAATTATTTTAAGCTGAAGGCAATCAAGAAATAGCAGGCACAGAAAAGCTCTCTGCCCTCCCCGTACTTGCTTAAAAGCAGGGTATACATTTTTGTTTAAGAATATGTCCTCCTTTCCCTCTTTCATACGAGGAAAATCCACCAATTACCACCCCTACAAGGCTCAACTCCCTTTCCTTTGTCTTGCCACTTCTTTATACTGCTGTTTGTTAAAATGCTATATAAGCCTCCAAGTCTAACTGCTTCTTTGTGTCTTCATTTTGTTTCTGTGGACGCCTCTGGGTGCATACATAACTATTTATCCCGCTAGCCTGTTTTTGGTCAGTTTAATTTGTAGGGTCCCAGTTACTGAACCAAAGAGTGTTGAAGAAAAGTTTTTCCTCCCCTACACTATGTATATCAGTAGAACTTTCAGTCCATAAGGAGCCTAGTACAGGACATTATGGAGATCTTCAATTTGAGTTTGATTTAGACACAAGGATACCAGTACATTTTCAAACTAGCCTTGGCCTGTGTTTTAATAGGGAACTCCCTGTGGTTCTCAAAGAAGAGGTGTTCAGTGGAGCAGTTCATCTGGCAGATTCATTTACACAATAGATCCCACCACCTGAGTGCTTTGTTGACCTTCTGGGAGATGTGATATCATAGCACCAGAGTTAAAGTTAGGTATTCTAATACTCATTACCAAAAAAACATTTTCAAGACTGTTCTATAACATTTAAGTAAAATTTTCTCGTGAATTTAAGAATAAAATGGCTAATTGGGTACTTGAGTTCCCCTTAGAGCAACTTTATTTTTCACTGACTTTTTCTCCCCTTCAGTTTGTTAACTAGCACAATTGTTTTTCCAATATCTTTTCTGTTTGCAGTATTTATATACTTCTTTTTCAAGGGTCTTCTTTCCCTGGATGCTTTTATTAGTTTTTATCTGTAAAGGCATAAGTTTATTCTAGGTCTGAGGGCTCTAGGCCCTTTATTTGTTTGCTTGTTTTTAGACGGAGTTTCACTCTTGTTGCCAAGGCTGGAGTGCAATGACATGATCTTGGCTCACTGCAACCTCCACCTCCCAGGTTCAGGTGACTCTCCTGCCTCAGCCTCCCGAGTAGCTGGGATTACAGGCATGCATCACCATGCCCGGCTAATTTTGTATTTTTAGTAGGAACGGGTTTCTGCATGTCGGTCAGGCTGGTCTCAGACTCCCAACCTCAGGTGATCCACCCGCCTCAGCCTCCCAAAGTGCTAGGATTACAGGTGTGAGCCACCATGCCCAGTGTCTAGGCCTCTTTCAAAAATTTCAGTTAGGTGTTAAAGATCTGGCCATAGGGCTATTTCCAATTTCAGTGTTTGCATGGGGAAGGCAGTGTTAAGCCCTATTTCTGGCTTAAGGCTGTTCACAAAAAGTGAGGAAAGTTTAAAGGTCATGTATGTTTCAGTATCTACTCTTGAAAGCTATCTAAAGTTATTAAAAAGACTATCCCTGAAGTCTCCAGTTACTTCTTTTGGAAGCCTCTTCATTCCCCTCCCCAAAGAAAGCAGACAATTGAACTTTGCTCACTTTTTGTTCTAAGATGTCTGTCAAATACACTATTCTTACCAAATATATCAAATCCCACTATTCTTTTGTTTTGTTTTGTTTTTTGAGACGGAGTCTTGCTCTGTCGCCCAGGCTGGAGTGCAGTGGCGCAATCTCAGCTCACTGCAACCTCCACCTCCCGGGTTCAAGCAATTCTCCTGCCTCAGCCTCCTGAGTAGCTGGGACTACAGGCGCCTGCAACCACGCCCGGCTAATTTTTGTATTTTTAGTAGAGACGTTTTCACCATGTTGGTCAGGCTGGTCTCGAATCCCTGATCTCGTGATCCACCCACCTCGGCCTCCCAAAGTGCTGGTATTACAGGCGTGAGCCACCGTGCCCAGCCAAATCCCACTATTCTTATGAAAAGTTCCTCACTATAGTTCTGTAGGCTTCCTGCTAACGATCTAATGTTTATTCCACGATAACTCTAATCTATAGACTTATCTTTCTAAGTGGCATAATTTTACCAAAAATAATTTAGAATTACAGCTAAGCTACTTCCATATTCCTTACTTCCTAATTCAGAAACTGTGTGAGATAAAAATCGTTTGTTGTTGTAAGTTGCTATGTTTGAGGGTAATTTGATAGTGAACACAGTGATTTTTCTGCTATCTGTTTAAAGAGTGCTATATAATATTTAAATACATTACCTTATCTTCATCATAACTTTTGAAGACCAAGATTGGAATAGATATTTATTATGCATTCATTTACATTTTACAGGGTTAACTATGCCCTAGGTAGTATGCTGAATGTCTCATTCTGCCAACCTTTAATGAAGAGTTTAGAATATTGTTTGATTAAAAAAACCTTAAATGCACAGAAAGCACTTAATAAGAGTTGGGAATTATTATTATTATCACATGGACAAAAAGGTCAATAAATTATGTTTTTTGTCTCACAAGGTGGAGCGGTAAGGAAGAATCAGTGAATTAACAGCCATATAACACAAAATAAATTATTGTAATGCTCAATTCTTAAAATGATAGATGTATGTACAAATTTTTGTGGGATCACAGAGGAAGAAGTGATTAATTCTTGGGGGTAGCATAAAGGGAAGAGGTTGGGCCTTGAAAGTGGAATAAAATTTCCCAAGGCAGGGAAGGACATTCATTCATTCCATAAATATGACACTGTGTCAGTGGTGGAAAAAAAAAGCCCATCAACATTATTCTACCTTCACGAATCTTAGAACTAGAAAGAGAGATACATAAGAGACAAGTACACAAATAAATCAAGAAGTAAAGCAATTAAAAGTACTAGAAAAGAAGAAAGTGGCATGAAGGGAGAGAATGACAGGAGAAATCTGCTTACATAAGGTCACCATACATACAAAGGACTTCCGGAAAGAGACAATATTTAAGCTTAGACCTGATGGATCAGAAGAACCAGATATTGAAACCTGATGAGAAGAGAGGCTCAAGGTCCTGAGAAGAGTACAGTGCAACTGGACTGCAGAGCGTGTAATGAAAATGTTGAGGTATTAGGAAAAGGTTGTTATATGGTTTGATATATTTCAGTAACTTTTCAGAAGGACACATTAACTGAGCCAGGCAAATGGTTCCCTATCCATGTTGTCTGATAATATTTTGTCCCATCACTCTGTTATTATAATTTCTGTCCATCAGGAAGCTTGAGACAGAGACCTAGGAATACTTCTGAGCTATTGTGATATACATACAGAGATTGGAACAGGGGAAGGCAAGAGATAATAATCTGGAAATCACAGCTGAGATCACAGAAAAGCCAGGGAATGGATGGGTCTCATCCATTATGGTCATATACAGAAAATCCTATAGAGAAGAAATATATCTAATATTTACCAGATAACAGGATAGAACTATACCCCACAATTATTCAGTATATGTTTCTTTGGCTATATTTTCTAGGCCACCTTAGTGATAAGAGCAGACAGCTAGGTGTATGCAGAAAGACATCCTCAAGAACACATCAACATCATCCCAGTCCAAGACTCTCTTCTTACTTTCCCATGGTCTGTTCTAGGTCACCTCCCATCCTACTGCCATGGCTGATCAAGCTTGATTTCAGGCACTGGCAGAAGAATAAATGTGTATATATTGTTCTTTGGGGGTAGAATGAGCTGGAGGATCAGGGTCTGAGATTCTGACTAAGCACTGCCCGCCCCGCAGGCTCAGAAACCACTGCCATACTTTCGCCAGGAATCTTCCTCACGTTCGTTTTCTAATGAAGTACACACTAATTCAGCAGCGGCTGCTTTCACCTAGGTGTCCTAAGCTTAAAGCAGAGATGCAAGTTCATTAACTGCTGTCTGATAAAGGGGACAAATGTCCAAAAGCGATCCCTGCACTGTTCTGTGAATTATAAACCCTTGTAGAATTGGGAAAACAGAAAACAATTCTCAGGTTCCTGATGTGGAGAAAGGTGTATCGTGCCTGTGGCAGTAACTCTGAAAGACTGAACATCTCTACTTGCTGTGAACAAGAACTGACGTTTAACCAGGCACATCTCCTGACATCAACATATATATTTTTCCTTTCTTGATTTTATTTCATTAACTCTCACCACATCTTCACTACTCTGAATGCTAGAACTCTGGAGGTAGTTACACTTCTGACCTTTAACACCACTGACTTTCACAAAAATTAAAACATTTCTCCCAAATTTCAAACATTACCAATTCCTGCATAGACTCAGGGTAGTCTTGTTTGAATTTCTCATTGTTTCGAGATGTCACTTGGAAATCCAAGCCCTAATTTGATCTTTTTCTACCTGCCAGAAATGCGGCACTCCTATGATGACATTCATCAGCCTCATTAGTCATTCTTCGGGAAGCATAGAGGGGAAAAAAACTAAAAACCTTTGTAAAAGTTACTCTCAGTCAGAGACCCGATAATGAGACACAGGATACATTTTATATATTTCAAACTTCTTGGAGATAGAAATGTTGCATCTTTTAAAAGAATGCATTAATAAAAAATTACCCTAGTTGTTTTCAGTGTTGTACAGGGACCAGGCAGAAAGGATCATGTTCTTTGGATTTCCTCTCTGAGAAGGAAGTATGCCAGTAATTGCTTTGCATCAAAGAGAGGTAACATTTTTTTAATAATGCTAGAAATTGCTAAGTATGAGGAAGTGGAGACTTTCAAGATAGCCATATTTTAAAAGTTATTTAATACTGAATAAAATGGAGAACTTGAAGAATCTTGACTTTGTTAAATAGACAATGAATTCCGAGGTGATTTCTTCTGAGTTGGAGTTCTGGAAATAAAAACAACTTGCCAATGATAGAACTTCAGAAAAGGAAAATCCCAATATTGTTTTAGTCTTAGACTGGTGGGGACTAAGTTAGAAGCATATGATAAATAAAAACACAGATTTTGAGGAAAAATTAGTTTTGAGTTCATTTTTCCTTTTTACTGCACTAATGCTGTACCACCATCATCATCACCGTTATTATCACCAACATCACGACTACCACCACCACCACCACCACCACCACCATCATCATCATCATGTTAGTATTTATGGATCAGGCACTGTGCTAAGTACACATTTTGCATTGTCTCATTTAGTCCTCTCCAATGATATATCAGTATCAGCCTCATTTTATAGTTGAGATAACAAAGCTGTAATAGAAATTACATAGCTTGCCCAAGATCACACAGATGCCAAAAGGGAGAGCCAGGATTCAATCTCAGACTGTTTGGTTCCAAAGCTCTTATTCCATGCCTCTTTTCTCTAGATTATCCCTCATGAGGAAACAAATTCATTCTAATAAGCTAGTAAGCCATTATATCCCTGTCCCCTTTTCTAACACCTTGTGTAGCCTTCTGAATATTTTCTTATTTCCTACAATTGTAAAAACTTCCGTATGATAGGAAACTCAATACTTTTTTTTACAACTGGAATACATTCAGAGAGATGGAAATTCTAATTTTCTTAAAAAAGGCTACAGATTTTATTGTATATATTCGTTGAATATTTCAAACTCTCTTGGCTATTTCTAAGTCCCACTTCTGTACTCCATACTCTAGGACAGCCCTCTCCTCTTACTTTCCTGAAATATCTCTCTATTTTGCAAAGCAACAAAGCTTCCCTTATGTTTTTATCTCTTACTGATTTTTAAGAAAATTCTGATTAATTTTAATCAGTAAAATAATTAAACTAAATTAGGTAAACTTTAATTTTAGATAAATAAAAATGTAAAGAATCATCTAAATTTCAGGAAACTATTATCTTTTTAGGTCCAAGTCTCTTCTCATACTCAATACAAAATGTACGATGTATACAAGAGGAATGTAGGAAGGAACTGATAATCATCCCCCTGGTTCATTCTCCCTTTCCTCGTTTTAATAATAGAATCTCTGTCCCAGGTTTTAGAAGGCAAGGCTGATCAGCAAGAGGTTCCTCTGCAGTTAATTTCTTACCAAAAGAATATACAAACTTGATGTGTGCAACTTCTATCTCATTTTATTCAAATGTATGTGCTTGCCCTTTACTTTTCTCTTCTCCATCCCACATGTTGACAACTGTAAAGAGGACACTCTAGGGAATGACAGAATACGTGGTAGAATAAGTATAATAATAAGAATAATATAAACTAATAATAGAGTAAAAATAATGGTAGAATAAATATAAGTCCCTGGACAGTTTCATGGGTTACCTCCTGATGGCTACAAGAAAGAAAATAAATTATCTTATTGGAACTATAGTATTTGGGGGTTTCTCTGTTACAGTGGCTTAGCCTACACCCTAATAGTTTTAAATTCGGTACCAGAATATTATGGACTAAGTTGTAGGCCCCCAAAATTTATAAGTTGAAGCCCAAAGCCCCAATGTAACTATATTGGAAGATAGGGCCTTTCAGGAGATAATTAAGGTTAAATGAAGTCATAGAGAGGGGCCCTAATCTCATAAGACTGGTGTCCTTATAAGAGAACACTTGAACACACAGGGAGACATTAGGGGCACAAGTGCCTAGACCAATGGCCATGTAAGGACACTGCAAGAAGGGAGCCATCTGCAAGCCAAGGAGAGAGGCCTCGGGAGAAACTGGTGTCCTCATAAGAGAACACTGGAACACACAGGGAGACATTAGGGGCACAAGTGCCTAGTGTAAGGACACAGCAAGAAGGGAGCCATCGGCAAGCCAAGGAGAGAGGCCTCAGGAGAAATCAAACTTGCCAACATTTTGACCTTGAACTTTTGGCCCTCAGAACTGTTAAAAAACAAATTTTGGTTGTTTAAACCACCCAGTCTTTGCTATTTGTTATGCAGCTCTAGCTGACTAATACACAGGAATGGAAAAGTGCCATCATAACAAAAATCTAAAATATGTGGCTCTGGTATTGTGTTGCCAGGCAACCGGCAGTATGGAAACGGATATTGCAGGATGAAAAACTAGAGACCCTTGTTATGTTTTGACCAATCACTAGGTAAAACTGACACCAGCAACAATTTGAAAGGCAGACTAGCTATGGGGAAAGCACTTAGAACCAGAGTGGTCAATGTATATTGGCGTCTCCTTGCTGATGTTTTTAGTGAGGTACTATCAAAGTAGTTGCTGTAAGGTCAAAAAATAAAATGTTTGCAAGTAGATAACACCAATCTCTGAAGTATAATTGCTTCTGCATTCCAGGGAGCAGGAGATGTGACTATTATTCAGTTTTGTTCAATAGTCACCACTGTGGCTGGGCACGGAGGCTCACACCTGTAATCTCAACACTTTGGGATGCTGAGACGGGTGGATCACCGAAGGTCGGGAGTTTGAGATCAACCTGGCCAACATGGTGAAACCCTGTCTTTACTAAAAAATACAAAAATTAGCCAGGGTAGTGGCGGAAGCCTGTAATCTCAGTTACTCAGGAGGCTGAGGCAAGAAAATTGCTTGAACCGGGAGGCAGGGGTTGCAGTGAGCCGA
Organism: Macaca nemestrina; assembly: GCF_043159975.1. Lineage (NCBI taxonomy): Eukaryota > Metazoa > Chordata > Mammalia > Primates > Cercopithecidae > Macaca > Macaca nemestrina. Next base: position 63,049,844 of record NC_092134.1, read on the forward strand.
GATTGCGCCATTGCATTCCAGCCTGAGCAACAGAGCAAGACTCCGTCTCAAACAGACAAACAAAGTCTCCATTGTGTTCTGGGCAGACAATGGGAGTCATTTCGGCAGAAAAGACCAGATGAAGAATATTGCATCACCACTTAAACTCATTGTTGGAGAAGACTTCAAGGTGGCTGCCATTAATTTGAGGGACAGAAGTATGGGCCAAGCACAGTGACTAATAAATAACACATTGCTGGCTTAAAGAACTATAACTAGAGCAGCTCTTTGGCTGTGGCTACTTTCACATGAACTGACTGAAAGCAAATGAAACGGAAATCTCTAGTGTTTTTGATAAAATGATGTCACCAATGCTATGATGACCCTTAAGATGTCAGATGAACTTCCTCCTCCCAAAATTCAGAGAAAATCACCATGAATTCAGTTCAGATGCTGAGACTGATAATGCCACACACACAAGAAATGGGTATAAAAAGGTTTATTACTCACATACTGAGACTTTCCAGGGAGATAGGGCAGGCTCCCAAAAGGGTCGAGAAACGGCTTAATTGGTTTGGCTTTTATCCATCTTAGAGTGTGAAGCTGGGGTGAAGCTTCCTGTATGTATGCCGGGGCTTGTGTGATTTGAACTTCCTCCTGGGGCCAAAGGAGGAGGCACCCATGCTTCCATCAGCTTGCCCAGATGTGCAGCATAAGGGGAAAGGGAAAGGTGAGGCTTCAAAGATGTCAGCAATCAACATTAAAAACGGCATTGAAGTCTTTATTACAGTCAAAGGAACTAAAACCCTGGCCTATAAAAGCCTATGTTTTTCAGTCTCTAAGGCAATCTAGGTCTAAAAATCTCACCAGCAAGCAGGGGCTGCAAAACCTGTGATGCCCTCCAAAGTTTCAGACGGAGCCACAGAAGCTGATGAGCAAGACTTTCCTAGAGGTCAAACCAGGGACCACAGAAGACAAGGGACAAGGGAGTTTCTTCCAGATAGCAGATTCATGGTTTCACTAAGGAACTCGCTTTCTGCTGGGGCAAGGGATCTCCATCATGCCTGCTCAGCAGATTATCATGGCATGGGCCATTGGCTGCTATCATTTTTGTCTTTAATTCTGGTATTAACTACCCTCTTTTTAGCTTTAGTAATAGAACCCTTTCCCTGGAGTTTTAGTAGGGCACATGTCCATCTAGTTAGAGGCACGTCCCAGCCTTTCTTGAAGCTAGGTATAGCTATGTAGTAAGTATTCATGAAGGGACTGTGGGCAGAAGTGATGGGTGTAATTTCCTAAAAAGGAAATAGCTTGCTCCCAACTTCCTCTTTTTCCACATGCTAGGAAGTCTTGAGCCAGCTTTGACCATGGAAAGAACAATACCCTTGGGTACTAAGAGAACTAACAAGGTAGATGAATCCTAGATCCCTTGAATACCTTGTGAAACGAAGCTACTTCTGGACTGCTATGTGAGAAAAAAATAAATTACTACCTTACATGAGCCATCATTATTTTGGGGTCTCTTTGTTACAGTAGTTTAGATCATTTTCTGATTTATACAAAAAGAGGATGAAAACATTAAGAAGGTAAGCTTATTTACCTTTCATGAACCTAAAATGTCCTCTGCTTGTTCCTTTGGGTTTTACCTTTAACAAGTATAAATAAGGTGCTTCAAATTTAATTGGCTGTAAGCAAGTAAGACCTTAAGACTACACGTGACCTTATGAATTCAGTGTGCTTCTCCCCTTTTCCAAAAATCAACCTACAGAATACAGTTGCATATACTTTTTTGGCATAAAGGGAAGCGTTTAATGTAAATGTATATCAAACTGAAACATGAAAACTAAGATTGATATATATCAACTTCCCCTTTTTTCAACACAAATGTATATCCATGCACTACTTTACTCTACTCTGTAATCAATTAATCATAGACAACTGGATAAAGATAAAATGGATAAAGCAGACTTCATCTCCCATAATGTGATGCAGAGATGATTTCTTGGACTTCCAGTTTCGTGTTACTCTATGCTTCAGAATAGTTCACTGTGTTGCTAAGACAACAAGGATGCTGCAACCGGAAACCGGGATTGAAGTCAAGGCACTGGAGCCGCCTCAAAAGATGTCATAAATAGCGTGTTCAAGGCCTTTTTCACAGTGAAACTGTAACTTTTGAATTAGAAAAAAAAATGACTAGAGCCAAGCATGGTGGTGCACACCAGTAACCCCAGATACTTGGGAGGCTGAGGCAGGAGGATTGCTTGAGCCCAGGAGCTTGAGGCTGCAGTGCGCTATGATCACACCTGTGAGTAGCTACTGCACTCCATCCTGGGCAACACAGCAAGACCCCCATCTGTTAAAAAACAAAACACAAAAATAAACAGAAGATTATACTCAATTCAACACCTTTCCACAGACTATGATTTTCAGTTACTCACATTCTAAGATTAAGAAAACACTGGCCTATAATCCCAGCACTTTGGGAGGCCAAGGTGGGTAGATCACAAGGTCAGGAGATCTAGACCATTCTGGCCAACATGGTGAAACCCCATCTTTACTAAAATACAAAAAATTAACCAGGTGTGGTGGTGCATGCCTGTAGTCCCAGTTACTCGGGAGGCTGAGGCAGGGGAATGACTTGAACCTAGGAGGCAGAGATTGCAGTGAGCCAAGATCACGCCACTGCACTCCAGCCTGGCGACAGAGCGAGACACCATCTCAAAAAAAAAAAAAAAAAGAAAAAAGAAAAAAGAAAAAAAGAAAACATTGGTATGTGGACTAAAAGTCAGGAAACCATCATTCCATATATATATTTTACAGCCCCATGGAAATAACTGAGGGGAACTTGTCTACATTCCAGTTTACCTTTATTCTAATAGAAGCATGTCTGAAGAGTATCACAAGAAAACAAAACGAAATTATGTTGTCAGTTGTTCCTCCACTAATGATGTACATCTCACCTAAACAAAGGTTTGATTCTGTGTAGTAAGTAGGTTTGATGTTCACTGAGACCTGCGATTTGATACTTGGAATTTGAGTTTATAAACAGATACGAAGAAATATGGTCTTCTCAATAAACTTTTGATAAAGGCACAGAAAGCTCATCAATAGCAATGATGTGAGCTGGGTTGCATCTCCAGGTTTGTCCAAGCAAACTGAACAATGGCAGCAATCCTCCTGTTTTAATATTCATAACATCAAGGCAAGGACAAAGAAAAAAAAACCCAAAATGCTTGAACTGATTTTGATGTTTGTTTCTGACCTACAAAAAAAAAAAAAAAGAAAACAGCATTTCACTAAGCTGAAGAGTGTCCTTCACATCGTGTATATTGTATTGCACACAAATTTTAAAAAATCCATCAAAAACAACAAGAACAGATGAATAAAGAAGCCCAGTGCTTTTTGAGATAGAAACCTTCTTCAGAATCACCTCCCTCTCTTAAGAAGTAATCTGGTGAAAAATAATGGTTAGGCAAAGGCAGGTGTTGGAGGATGTTTTCCCAATCTTTTAGAATGTCTTGCTTAAGAGACACAGAGGTGACTGGAGACTGAGTTACCAGTGTACTATTCGTTTTCCAAGCAGACGTCAAAAGATACTCTTTAATAGTGGAAACTGAGGGTTACACAGTAAGGTTCAGACTTCAGCAGGAATCCTTGTTGTCAAGTAAAAGTTTAACCTAGCAGAAGCAAATGAAACCCAGATGTCCTCACCTTTTCTTTTTTTTAAACCCTGGTGTTCTAAGCATAAAAAAGGAAATAGAAAATAACACAGATCACTCTATTTTAATATTTTTAAGTAGCATAAATCATAATGGTTTGTATACTACACTGTACAAATAATATACTGTTACTTTTGAAAGAAAATGAACTTCTTATAGGGTTTTCTGAAATAGTTACTCCATACAGCTAAGAGCTTGACCCTTTAGCCACTGCTACAGCAGATGGAATACAAGCTTTGAGGTTCCAAGTCTTCCAGTTGTGCCTGTTTCTGTTGCCACTGAGGGATGAGCCTCTCAGAGCCCTGTCGTGGCCCTGTCCATCTCCTGCGCCAGGAAACACGGGTTCCGCAGGTGGACGCGTGCCGATGAGTGCAGCTTCTGTGCTTTGCTTTCCACAAGCCTCCTCCCCCTTTAAGAGAACTTGCGCTTCTTCATGGCTTCCGCCTTGACCGCCAAGCTCTTGGCACAGATGGTCAGGACCACAATGAGAACGCCCACCACAAATGTCACCAGGGGCCAGAGGAAGCAATGCAGGAGGACAATCTCATCATGAGTGCGATGCAGAAGCACGTCGTCTGGTCTGCAAGACAACGGAGAATAAGAAAAAAAGGGCAGTCAAATGCCTTGGCACTGGAAAACTCTTTACAACCTAAAGCCAAATTTGCTTTCCAGCCCATAGGGAATAACCATTACTGAAAGTAAAGGCTGCCCTCTGACTATAAACACTGTATTTTTGTGCTTCAAACCCATTACAGAAAGTTTTGAGCTCTTGAGTCACGTAACTGGTGCAAATTTACACATTAATGATAATATAATTTACATGTTACAAAATGTCAAAAATGTATTTCTTATGCTATGATTTTCCTTCATTCTAAGTTACTTAATGTATTCCACTTTCTCATTCATCCTCTAATGTCCACTGGTCAAGGGGTTTGAATCAGTCAAAAAATTACTGACGGGTGAGCATTCTCCGATAAATCAGAACTAGACCTTAGCTCACAGGTGTGGCCCCAGTGATCTTAATTCAGAAAAAAAAAAAAAGGTCAGTTAAAGCCACTGCTTGAATTCAGTCAGAAAGACAGCTGGTGTCACTCTCAGGGCAACTCGGCTTCACTATGTAAACTAGAGGTTTTTATTAATAAGCAGACAATGGCTGAATGAATGCCTTTTCCCATGCTTCTGGGTGAAATTAGCCATCACTTTAAAACACTGACCACTTTCTTGATAAATCTCGCGAAGTCCTAGCAATAGATTTCTGTCTTGTCAATGTGAGGCTCTATTTTCCAATTCCTGCATTGGTCCCATTCACAGAAAGTGAAGATGAGATTTGCTCCACAAGCCATGATCTCTAATCTTTGGCCATTAGAAAGAGATCCTGGAAGAAATTTTATTTTATTTTTTTGAGATGGAGTCTCGTTCTCTCACCCAGGCTGGAGTGCAGTGGCGCCATCTCAGCTAACTGCAATCTCTGCCTCAGCCTCCTGAGTAGCTGGGACTGCCGGCACCCACCACCATGCCTGGCTAATTTTTTTGCATTTTTAGTAGAGACGGGGTTTCACCGTGTTAGCCAGAATGGTCTGGATATCCTGATCTCATGATTCGCCAGCCTTGGCCTCCCAAAGCACTGGGATTACAGGTGTGAGCCACCGCACCCGGCAGGAATTTAACTTTTTAATACAAGAGGTTTACATTTTGTAAGATATTTCCATTTCATCCACAAGGTTTGCTGTGTTACACTAGAGTAGCTATGTTTCCGCCAGAAAAAAATGAAAATAATGCAGAATAATGAGTCCAACTGCCCTTAAGAACATCAAAGCCTTCAGAGCACAAGAATAGTGCATCTAACACAGAAATACATTCCTGAAAATCACTCATTAGTCACAGCTCTCATAATTCAGAACCCATTTTCCCTGAAGATTGACAAAGGGCGTTGAATATTTCTTTTTACTTATGGTGGAGCTATCATGTGCCATTAACATAAATAGTTTTACCGACTGGCTTTGAAATTACAAAATCCTTGCATTTTTTCCTTTGATGCACAGTGTAATTTCAAATTTTGTACATAATACAAGATTTCTATTGATGTTTTATTTCATAGTATTTCAATTAAAATTTATATTAAGTAAATGCAGAGTCATTTTAACAATTAGGCAACAATCATCCCAGCTTTCAGAAACTGTGCCTTTTTTTGGAATTCCTATAGCATTAAATTATCTCCAAGACTTGTGCTACCATTAGTATATGTGTATATATTGATGTATATATTCTTTTCTTCTGTAAGGCCCATTAGGGCTATGACATTGTCATTTCTGCTATTCTACAAAAAGATGTTGCTTGCAGCCTTATTATCCATGCAAATTTTCAAGAAACTTCATGACTGAAGTCTAAAAAAGTCAAGGCTGAGGTCTAAAAAGAGTCAGGACACAGGATAGCCAGAATCATATTTGAGAGTCTGAAATCCCCATCCCAGCACTGCCATGATTCTTTTCCCAGGTACAGTGCTCACAGCTGTCAGAAACCTCTCCCTAAGTGTGTGAGGGAAGGTAAAAGCTGTCTCTCAGGATGCTCTTTCCTTCTTTCTGTGAAGGACTGTTATGCTCCCCCATAATCCACTGATACAAAAATGAGTCTTAAATTCTTCATCAAAATGGCTAAGGGTGCACAAGAATGTGAATTTTACTTAGTATCACTGAAGTGTACATTTTAAAATGGTTAAGATGGCTGGGCACAGTGGCTCATGCCTGTAATCACAGCACTTTGGGAGACAGAGGCGGGCAGATTGCTTGAGACCAGGAGTTCAAGACCAACCTGGGCAACATAGCGAAATCCTGTCTCTACAAAAAACTACATGCCTGTAGACCTAGGCACTTGGGAGGCTGAAGTGGGAGGATCTCTTGAGCCCAGGAGGTCGAGGCTGCAGTGAGCCATGATCAAGCCACTGCACTCCAGCTTGGGTGACAGAGTGAGACCCTGCCTCCAAAAGAAAAAAAAAAATGGTTATGGTGTTAAAAAAAAAGAACTTGGATTTTTAAAAACATTATTTTAATAAATGTGCATGTAATTTCCATAAGTAATATGTTTTTGCAACTAATTTTCTAGTAAAATGCTTCAGCGTGGATCCTCGTTTGTATTCATACTCCAGTCATTCTTAACTGATGTTGAATGCTTTCACAATATTGTGCAATTGAGCCAGAAAAATAGCCCAGATGACAGTGGTGGGAATCATACATATTTTCTGAAACACAGTTTGAAGAACATGTACCAAAAAAGAATGTGAGTAAAAAGAAGAGGAGGAGAGAAAAATAATAACTGAAAAATGCTGGACCCAGATATTTGTTTTATTCAGAAACTTCTTGGCATTCTACCTCCTACCAGAGTGCTTGGAGTAAAACCTTAATATCTTAAATGACAAAACGACATCAGTCCCTCTGAGTTAGCCATACTGAATTTGTAATCACTTCAAAAGTGTTCTTTGAGCTGGAAATGTTAAATATAAATGTAGACATTTCTTGGTAAAAATAATTCATGTCCGTTTCTACTTCCTACAGCTCTAAGGTGCCCCATAATCTCCTTCAACAGGAAAAACATTTAACTGCACAGTAATGCTCACGCTCATCATTCAGTTTTTTGATTTAGTGAGATTATCTCTAAATTGCTTCTTGTGTCCTAATTAAAGTCTAGCTCATTCAAACGGGGCTTGAAGGCACTCCCCTGTCTCAGTTTCCTCCAATTTTATCAGGCAGGCAGTTTTCAGATTGTTTAGCCAAAAACTATTTGCAAAGGGGTTTGGGCTTAGAATTCAATTTGCCATAATTATATGGTAGGGAATGAACTGTAATTTCTTTATAAATAATCACTGTTTGCCACATGTGGCAAACTGGATAAATAGCATCATGAGATCTGACGTCATAAAACCAGGATGGTGACAAGAATATGTAGACAATAAGCAAAAAAGGGGTAATTACTCTATATCTAGGGACTTCAAAAAAGTAAGCAAGAGATTTCTCTTGGAGTATGAAGGAACACTAAGGAAAAGCACTTTTAAGCCCTGGGTCAGGGCTACAAAAGAAGAGGAAATACTGTGGGCGCCCGCAGAAAAACTTCCCTAAGCATTGGCACTACCCTGAGTCAGGGTTTGAAAATATGTGGTGATAATGATGACAGTCAGCATTTATTACATGCTTTCTACCCTCCAGGCGCTGTGGTAGGACATTCAGACTCATTTGATCCTTCAAATGACCCTTTGCTCAAGTAATTTTTAATTTTCATTTTATAATGGAAGAAACTGAGGTAAAGAAAGATTGGTTTCCCCAGGATTACACAATTTAAAATAACGACACGATTTGAAACCCTGTCTGTAAGATTTTAAAAATTGTACTATTTATTTACCCCTAAGCCAGCTTTTCTCAAATTTGAATCACTAAACAGTGCTTGTTGAAGTGCAGTTTCCTGGTTTTCAACCCTTGATTTACTATAATTAGCATGTGAGTTTGTGGGATCCAGAAATCTGCATTTTGGAGAAGCTCTGGGATGATTCTTATGTGCACTTCAGTTTAAGAAGCATTGTGTAAAGTTCTAAAAAATGAAATATGAAACGCAATGCTACTTAGTTATTTCTCAAACTGCCTAATTGATACTTAATGTTCAAGTCATTTTCTTTTTTTCTTTTTGAGACAGAGTCTTGCTCTGTCACCAGGCTGGAGTGCAGTGGCGCAATCTCGGCTCACTGCAAGCTCCACCTCCCGGGTTCACACCATTCTCCTGCCTCAGCCTCCCAAGTAGCTGTGAATACATGCGCCCACCACTACGCCTGGCTAATTTTTTGTATATTTAGTAGAGACAGGATTTCACCATGTTAGCCAGGATGGTCTCGATCTCCTGACCTCTTGATCCGCCCGTCTCTGCCTACCAAAGTGCTAGGATTGCAGGTGTGACCCACTGCACCCAGCCTTTGCAGTATTCTTTTTGTTTTCTGAGACGGAGTCTTGCTCTGTCACCCAGGCTGGACTGCAGGGGTGCGATCTCGGCTCACCTTTGCAGTATTCTTTATGTTGAACTGCTCTGTTGTGGGGATCCACTCAGAACTCCAGCGTTGGTTACAAGATTATTTTAAGCTGAAGACATTTTAGATTCAACAAGTGCTAAACAAAGCTTTCTTGGATCTTCCCTTATCTGACTAAAAGCAGCAGCTTCTGAGATTTGAGGCTACTGTAAATCCCTTCTCCAGGGGAATTTTGTGGCCCTGAGGAAGACAGAAAGACCACTAATACTCACGAAGAAAAACATTATCACTAACTTGTCCTCCTAAAAACCCATTTGTCCTTCCCATAGGAAACTTTTCTTTCTCTCCCTTTTCCCTTCTAAGTTAGGTAGACAAGCCCTGAGTCTAAACACTTCTTATGTACTACTGTGAAGCCCTGTGCTCATAAAAATATTAACAGTGATAAAATGTGTATGCTTTTTCTCTGGTTATCTTTTGTCAGTTTAATTCACAGGCCCCAGCCACTAAACCTGAAAAGGTAAAGGAAAAGGTTTTTTTTTGTTTGTTTTTGTCCCCTATAGTACCATGAGCCAATTTTTGCCCACTGGAGTCTAGCAATAATACTGTGATAAGGGCTTTTAAAAGCTTGGGAAGTGGCCATGCACAGTGGTTCATGCCTGTAATCCCAGCACTTTGGGAGGCCAAGGAGGGAGGACTGTTTGAGCCCAGATCAAGAACAGCCTGGGCAACATAGGGAGACCCTGTCTCTACAAAATATAAAAAAAATTAGATGGCCGTGGTGGCATATGCCTGTAATCTCGGCTATTTGGGGGCTGAGGGGGAAGTATCGCTTGAGCCTAGGAGGTTGAGGCTGCAGTGGGCCTGCAGTGAGCCAAGACTGCGCCACGGCACTCTAGCCTGGGTGACAGACTGAGACCTTCTCTAAAAAAAAACCAAACAAAAAAAGGCTAGGGAGGTATTAACCATATCAAGATTATGGTTAGCTCCACGGATGCTTCCTATCTATGAATGAAAGGCTGACTATAGAGGTATGAATGTTATAAACAGCCTTACATTTTCCTTAGCTGTTTTCTCAAAGTAGGTTAATTTTATGTAGTAATGTTTAATTGTACAAGAGTTGCTGCTCATCAAGCTTGCCTATTCTTCATGGAGAAAATTAAATCAAGCCCCAAACTTGCAGTTTTTGGAGAGAAACATTTGCATTCAGTTTTGGCAGGATATCCAGAAAACTGGCAGGTACATTATTTTGGAGCAATAAAGTGTTATATACACATCTCAGGTACAGCAAGGAAAAAAATAATTCAGTAACACCAGACCCATGATTAGGACTACAAATAGAAGGTATACCCCAGACTTATCCTACAAACTATCATTTAACAGCATTAAATTCTTCTGGTAGCTGGGTTTGGCAAATATTTTCCTACTGATTAAGATGACTGTCCCTTCAGATGCAGCCCAGTCAAGTAACTGTCCCAACCAAGTCTCCCAAAGTAGAGGCCTGGGGAAACCGCCGCCGCTCTGTGCTCCCAGAGTAATCGACTTTTTAAAAGGTTTTACTCACACTGTGTGGTAATTATTTTTTATCCATCTGTCAGTTTTTCCAATGTGATTCTTAAAACCCTGAGATCAGGGGCCTATTAAGGATAACCCCTGTCGGAGATGCTTCTTGAGTTCTCAGAAATAAAGAGGGGTAATCGTCAAGACTTGCAAACCAGAAGGACGCTTAGGACTTTCTGTCTTTTTTAAAAAAGCAAGTCAGTGAATGAATTTTATTCTAAAGTCAGCTTGGCATAAAAAGGCTTTATTAAAATCCTTTGTTGTTCTTCCATTGAAAATACAATGGAAAGAGAATTTTCAACCTAGTTAGATATTCTCTAAGATCAGATCTAAGAAACTGCATTAAATTTACATTAAATCCTTTTCCTCTTCCATCGACCTCCTTGAGCTGCTCAGGAACCTGGATCAGTTACAGGTTATCTCCACACCAGAGAGTAGGACTTTTAATTCATTGATTTCATCAGAAGTGCAGGATTTCTGATGTTCCTTGTTCCAGAATTCCTGTGAGGTTTTCTTTAAGAATTACTGTTCTTCAGAGTAATTTGGTTTGTGGTTTCTCTGACTTACCAAGTTAGTTATTTCATAGAGGACTGTAAGTGTTTTCTGCCCAAACATTTAAACTTAAGCTTTAAGCATAAATAAACTGGAGACAAGAAGACATCTACATTCTTCTATTTGAGAGATTATTCTTATTATAGTTCTCACCTTGTTAACCTACTTTGTAGTTCCAAATTTGATGTGAAAGTTCAACATTTTAAATTCACACAGGAAAGATGAATTACTGATTCAATAAACTGTGTTGTGACAACACAGGCCATTTGGAGAAAAAAACAGCGGCTCCCCGTTTTATTCTCCCCACACATACAAAAAAATCCAGATGGATCAGAACCTTAACTGTATAAACACAAACCATGAATGCTCTAGAATACCTTCATTCAAAAAACAAAAACAAAACAGAAAAAACCTTGGAGTTTCCTCATTTGTAAAATGGGAAACAAAACCCTCATTAAGAAGATCAAACGAGGGTATGTATGGGAAAAGTGTTTTTTTTTTTTGTTGTTTTTTTTCTTTTTTGAGACAAGGTCTCAGTCTGTCGCCCAGGCTGGAGTGCTTAACCTCCTGGGCTCAAGCGATCCTCTCACCTCAGCCTCCCTAGTAGCCAGGACTACAGGTGCACACCATCATGCTCAGCTAATTTTTACAATTTTTTGTAGAGACGGGATCTCATTATGTTGCCCAGGCCAGTCTCGAACTCCTGAACTCAAGCGATCCTCCAACTTTGGGGTCCCAAAGTGCTGGGACTACAGGTATGAGCCACCACACCCAGCTGGGAAGCAGTTTTCTATAAAACCCTACACAGCATAGATGACCTCAAATCTAGTCCAATTTTTCCAACCTTGAAGAAATGAATTTGACAACCCAAAGAATATAAAGAATATGATACAGAACTGGAACCTTTTAAATTTTTTTTTTTTTTTTTTGAGACAGAGTCTCGCTATGTCACCTAGGCTGCAGTGCAGTGGCGCGATCTTGGCTCACTGCAACCTCTGCCTCTCGGGTTCATGCCGTTCTCCTGCCTCAGCCTCCCAAATAGTTGGGACTACAGGCGCCCGCCACCACGCCTGGCTAATTTTTTGTATTTTTAGTAGAGACGGGTTTTCACCGTGTTAGCCAGGATGGTCTTGATCTCCTGACCTCGTGATCCGCCTGCCTCAGCCTCCCAGAGTGCTGGGATTACAGGTGTGAGCCACTGCGCCCGGCAGTCTGTGGTATTTTCAAAGCTCAAAGTTGAAGACAAGCTCATATTCATTGTAGAAGTCAATTACACTTAGAACTATCTGCAAATTACTGCCTGTATCTATTTCCTATCGCTGCTCTAGGAGCTTAAAGCAGCAGATTTAGTTTCTTAAAGTTCTGGAGCAAGCAGTCTATTCTTTAAAACCCACATTCTTCCTTACAATGATTTCTCTCACATTTGAAGAGCAATACTGTATTATTAAATCAGATTTCATCCAGAAATGGGGAAATTTGAGGGTGAGCCATTTTGTTTCCAAAGAAAGTCTCTCAGAACGAATTTTCCATCTCAGTGATGCCTAGTCCTAAGGAAACATCCTCAGAAAATGGAAATGTGGATTTCGGATGTTAACGCTCAAAATATCCTTCTTTTTTACAATTCCTTAGAGGAATTGATTCTTAAACATCAAAAGGCACTTGTGATATGGCATGTCTGATAATACAGGGTACACAAGGGACTTCTCAAGCAAGCCCGGGCTGGAGAGGACTAAAAATCACAGCACTAATTATATCAGGACATCCCATATTCCCTTCACTGATTAAGACGAAACAACGGTGCCCCTTATTTACTTTGTGAAGCCAAATTAACAAAGTTGAAATAGAAGTTCTCCTTATAAGAAAGGTTACAAACACTGGAAGGATTAGTCACAGTGAGCAAAAATCACCGATGCACCCAAAGTATGCATATGAGCAGTGATTCCACTGGGTATCTATAAGGCTGGCAAGAGCTTTAGAATTTGGTTTTCAAGGAAATGAGGTGGGTAAGGAATCCCCCCAAATGTCAATGTATCTTCTTGCCATCTCAACAATCCTGGGTACAATGTGCACAGATTAAATATGGCATTTAAAAGGAGGTCAAGAAACATCTTCCTCATGGTTTTTGATATAACATCAAGACGGCAACAAACACTGGAAGGATTAATCATGGAGCAAAGTTAGCATGCGCCTTTGTCTCAAAATCTTCAAAATCTTTTAAATGAAATAAGATTATATCCAAGGGCCTAAAAGCAGGCGTCTTCTAGGTTTGTCCAAGACCGTAATTCTAAAATCCTAGAATCTGCTTCATTGTTTCAGGTGAATGAAGTCATAGACGACGCCAAGCATAGTGACTGCACACATATAAAAAGCTGCTTTTTGAAAGATCACTTTAACAACCACATTCTGTATTATTTCCCTAAGCTGAATCATGTTCTCAGCCCTCGCTCCAGGCAAAGAGGACACAGAAAACGAGCAGGAGATATAATCACAGATCACACACTTGCAATGTGGGTGTGAGAAACTGTTTCCAGGGAGAAAATGACAAACATACTGATGTGCCCAAAATATGCCTATGAGCAGGGATTCCATTGGGTGTCTGTAAGGCTGGCAAGAGCTTTAGAACTGGGTTCTCAAGGAAATGAGGTGGGTAAGGAATCCCCCCAAATGTCAATGTATCTTCTTACCATCTCAACAATCCTGGGTATGATGTGCACAGATAAAATATGGCATTTAAAAGGAAGTCAAGGAACATTTTCCCCATGAATTTTGATACAAAGTCAAGATGGCTTCTTAGATAGGACAATTGAAGTGGGGCACAGCAACACGGGCTAGCTGAGTCTCCCATGGCTCAACCACAAATGCCCCCATAAAGAACGGTCCGTAGTCTCAGTGAGTCTGCTCAACTCCCAGGAACCTGGATTTTTTTCCCAGTATTCCCACACCTAGAAGAGCATCACACCCTGCTAAGCTCAAAGTGAGAGCTCAGTAAATGTTAGTGGAATAAGAAACAGCTTCAAAGAACAAAGTGAAAATCCAGTGCCATAGAGTGTCAGTTAAGCAAATTAAGGTAGGGGGCAGGCAACAAGATCTTAGATGTCATGGAGGTTTTTTCCAAAGGCCACATAGATTTGTTTGAAATTGTAAATATCATGGATGTATTTGCATAAACAGGCATGTGTATTTGCTTGTGTTTTTACAGACTGTGCCAACTATTTTCAGATAATTTCCAAGAACAAATGATCATATTTACTACTCACTTTGTCATTACTGCTTTTCTTCCTGTTTCGTCTTTTAATCGATCTCTATCTAGCCCAGCCAGATAGATGTGTGTATAACAACGGTCACAAGCAGTTCCTGTTCCTTCAACTCACCTGTCCCGTCCCTGTTGAGGTACTTTGCCCTCCAATGCTGCTGCTCCTATACATGTCACAATTTCAGACCCAGCATGCTAGGAACTGCAGCCAGCGCCTGGTTAAGCCAATACTAAGTGGGCCCAAACAGGTGAACAGACATTCTGTTTTTCTCCAAACCTCTGAAAAAGATTCTGCAACTCATCTCACAGTAATTTGTTCCCTAATTTACTCTTAGGAAATTGCCTTTATTGTTTGATTAGGTTAAGTCCAATTCCCTGTAATTAGATCCTCAGTGAAGAAAAATCAACCCATTGCCACAATTTATTTTCTTTTCTATACCTCCAGCATCAGTACTGTACCATTATTTTGGCAGCTCTGGAGAAAGGCTCTGAAAAATGTATCATGGGTGGAGGGAAAGTCAGCTGTATGTCTTTCTGAAGAAAGTGCTACCTTCTGTTATTATATCATTTTAGAAGATTCCCAATTGTTAAAAGCCTGTTTCATTAAAGTGTATTACACACCAGTTATTTTTTAAATTAAATAATTAGCAGCACATATGTACTTTGCTACTGCATGTAGGAAAACAGAAACAGACTAGCATTTCTACCAAGGCTAGCAATAAATCATTCATCCTAACCCCTAAATTATATAGTAAAGAATACATGAATAAGAGCTTTACATTCAATTCTGTTGTAGTCTGTCAAGCAATTATATCTCTCAGTTAAAATGCATTAAACAGATCTTGAAATGCTTTTGCAAAGTAAAATTAGCTAAATTAATTTTGAGGCTCTTTTCCTAAATGATGAGTTGATTACAAATATGTTTGGAGAACAAAAATACTATATAGAAATACGCATAACAATTCAAGTGGTGACTTACAGTTCAATAATAGAATCTTAAAAGTTGAGTAATGAAAAAGACCCTATCAGTCAATCTTAAAGTTTTTCTTAGATGTGCCAGCAGCTTAACTTTAGCCTGGTAGCATGTGATATTCAAAATTCAAGAAAATACATGTAAATAACTATCAGATTGGTGGAATAAACATGGTAAAGATTTTGAAAATCACTAAAAATTATAGCCACAGGTATTCCTACAGAAGGAACCTGTTTTCTGTTCTTTCACCTTGATACTAGCATTAATGTCCCAGATAGGTGACCCTCCTTCATCTGGGGTCCCACAGTGAAAATGACATGGAACAGAGCTGCACACGACCCAAGACAGACCTGGACAGGAAATAAACATTGGCTGTTATAAACTCCTGAGATTTTCAGGTTGTTTCCACAGCGCAGTTTAGCCTAAGCTCACTGAAACACACCAGGAAAGGCTGGGGATCCAATGTTTTCACGAAGGAAACTGCCATGATGGTCAAAAACAATCTTAATCTAAAGCACAAAAAAGTTTAGAGATGTTTATTTGGGCATTTTAAAAGACTTTCTTGGTACTCAGCTCTCTTCCATTCAGCCATGTGATATTTGCAGAATAGCTATGATGTAGCAGGGACCAGGGCCATATTTGTGTTGGCTCTCACTAGTCAGCTGTAAATCCAAAGGCAGGAACACCATTTTCCCATGTTTATATTCCCATTACCCAGAATAATGCTTGTCATATGCTCTAGGTGCTCATAAATGTTTGTTGTTGGCTTACTGTTGAAATCCATTTCAAAACGCAATGGACATTTGCACAAAGTGCAGAGGTAATATTAAAGAAGGAGAACTGAAGTTTGCCTGGGAAAACAAAAACGAAATATCTTTTCAGCAGACATGAAAGAACAGGAGATTAGAGTTTGGTGAACAAATGGGGAAATAATTTCTTGGTAGAAGATACAGCACAAATGCTTTGGTCTGGCATTTCAGATTATTTTGCCACCAACAGTACACTTTAAAAAATGTTATAATAGCAATCTTATTAATTAGATTTAATACAGTCCCTTATGTTATCCTAACCCAGAATGGACTAGAATCCTCGCTCATGTTAGCAGCACTAGAGCAGAATAGTTAAGAGAATGGACTCTGGAAGCTCAATAAAGAGGTTTGAATCCTGGCTCTGTCACTTGCCAGCTATGTGATTTGGTCATATTGCTTAACCTCTCTGTGCTCCAGGTCCCTCATGTATAAAATGAAGATTGTGTTAACAATGCCTTGTAGGGGTGTCGTGCAGATTCAATGAGTTAATATGCAAAAAGCATTTAAATAGTTTCTGGTACAGAGGCAGCATGGTAAACAGGTGTTGGCTATTATGAAAGGCCAGAGGGCGATCAGCCGTGAAATAGGTCTATGTCCTAGTCCTTTTCAGCATTTTTATCGATAACTTGGATGAGAAAAACCAAAGCCATTTTGACTTACACTTAAGATAGAATTATGATGGAAGATATAACAAATATGATGGGTACCATAATCAAGAGTCAAAATAATCATGAGACTGGAACAATCGGTCAAAAGCAACAAGATGTATTCGCATAGGGATACATAAGACATTTTAAAATTCTTGCATATTTGAATGTAACACAAATCTCACCAGTTTAAGAATAGGGGGACCTGCTTTAATAAAGAGCAGCGTGTATAAATCAAATGTTGGGGGAGCAAGTTTAATTAAGTGTAAGCTCCGTATGAATCAATGGTGTGCTGTAGTTGCCAAAAAAGCTCATGCCATGTCATTAACTAAGTTTTAGTCTCTGGATTTAACAAGGGTGGTAGAAATGTTCTGCCCTCCTCTGCACTGGCCAGCTCAGGGCACAGTAAGAAAAGCATCCCAAATGATGAGAATGAATTGGTTCCCAACAGTGATGGCATGATGAACTTGGTGACACCAACAGTCTGAAGGTCAAGTACTCAGGTGCAGATCCTGACACTGCTCCTCCCTGGCCATGGGATCTTAAAGCCTCTGTTGTCTCTTCTGTAAAACTTGGACAATATGGTCTACCTCCACACTGAGATGACAGAACTAAGGTGAATCTTTAAAAATTGTGGTAAAGTGTTCAATGTAGCGGCATTAATTAGACTCACAATTTAGTGGCATTAATTAGATTCACAACATTTATTTCCAAAACGTTTTTTTTTTTAGATGGAGTCTTGCTCTGTCATTCAGGCTGGAGTGCAGTGGTGTAATCTCAGCTCACTGCAACCTCCACCTCCCGGGTTCAAGCGATTCCCCTGCCTCAGCCTCCTGGGTAGCTGGGATTACAGGCACGCGCCACCACACCTGGCTAATTTCTGTATTTTTGGTAGAGACGGGTTTTCACCATGTTGGTGAAGCTGGTCTCGAACTCCTGACCTCTTGATCTGCCTGCCTTGGCCTCCCAAAGTGCTGGCATTACAGGTGTGAGCCACCGCACCCGGCCCAAAACTTTTAAATCTCACCAAACAGAAACTCTCTAGCCATTGAGCAGTAGCTCCCCACTTTCCTCTTCTCCCAGTCCCTGATAACCTTAATGTACTATTTGTCTCTAGGAATTTGCCTATTTTAGGTATTCCCCAGGATTAATTTCTTGACAACTAAAAACGTTTAAAAATGGAGTGGGCTTCTTCAGGAGGAGGTGATGTCCACTGTCACAAGAGTTGTTCAAGTACAGAGCAGAAAACACTTCAAAAAATTATGTGGTGGGGATTCATTTTGGGTTGGAGTAAATGACTGAAAAGTGTCTCCCAGATTTGACAGTCTATGTGGAGTCTATGAACTCCACAATACATTCTACGTGTTTCCGGTGACTTCTAGCCCCATTTTATCTAAGACGAAACTGAGGCAAGAGCTCTTTGATAAGTAGCCCAAGGTCAATCACTAAGTCATGAAGAGAGCTATGGATAGAAATGAAGTCTCCTGACGCACAGCCCTGCCCTGCATTCTACCATCTGATGATGCTGCACTCTATGACCTACTTGTCCTACGGTTCTTGTATTTTTCCTCCCAAATTCCCTCAGGGCTTTGTTTGAAGGCTGCATAAAATATCTTAAATGAAAAGTGATTTAATAACACATCAAATTCTTAACTTTAATGCCATGATGATAAAAGCTGTTAGAAGATGAATTTGCAAGCATGAAAACACTTTGATTAACCATTAGAAAACAGACTCTCAAATGCAGATTTTAAGTCATGTACAGCCATTTGGATGTCAGACTGAGAAAAAACACTGGAATAACTTCCATATATATTTCACAGCATACTGGAGAAGCCACAGCAATCACTGCTTTTTTAAAAAAGTACAGATTTTGGGACCAAAGAAAGCCTTCAATTCTGATGTAATCTCTCTTAATATGGAGACAGACACAAATGTATATGGAAAAGGCTCGGTTTCGGTAAGATTCCAGATTTACTGTTTTGTTTTTTAAGATTCAGGATATATCATTGGATTTAACGTCTAAAGAAGCAGCCAATATGTTCCTATAAAAAATAGCCATAGAACCAGTCTATTCTCTAATGATAAGACTGCAAGAAATACTTCTCAGAGTAGAAAACAAAAATAAGCAATTTTTACTAAATATCAGACATAGTATTTAGGAATTCATTCCAACGTCAACAAAATTTTCCTCTGGAATTTGTTCCAAATCTTAGGTCCCATCTTTATATGCACATTTTCCCCATTTGTATACTAAGAGGTCTGCTAGTAAAAACGAAGTTTTTTCTTTAATTTGCTCTATTAAAAAACCCAAAGAAAAACTTAGAAGCCAATGGTACAATTAAATTCAACATACAAATATATTAAAATAAATTTTTTGAGCTGCATCTCTTTTTAGAGTTCAATCTGTTTTTAGAATGCAAAGATATCAGGAAAATAAACTACAACTGACCAATCATTTTTCACTCTATTGGTTGTAAACATATTCAGATGCCTATTTCTAAGCATGTAAGTGTTATCTGTCTCACATAACAAGAAATCCGGAGGTAGCATGGCCAGGGCAGGGGCAGCTATTCCACAAGCGTGCCAGGAAGCTGGCTCTTTTTGCTCCACTCTTACTAATGTGTAGATGTCCACTCTCCTGTTTATCACCTCAAAGCTGCA
Organism: Macaca nemestrina; assembly: GCF_043159975.1. NCBI lineage: Eukaryota > Metazoa > Chordata > Mammalia > Primates > Cercopithecidae > Macaca > Macaca nemestrina. The sequence continues at coordinate 63,068,999 of NC_092134.1, forward strand.
TGATGGCTTTTGCTGTCGTGGCATCAGAGAGCAGGAGGCAGTAGTACTTACATCAGGAAAGCAAAGGCTTTCCCAGAACATTCCAGTTAATGGTGCCTCCAAAAGAGTTACCCAGGACAGAAAGCCAGAACTGGATCCAATTCCATCCAGTTCTTAACCTCAACCCCTATCAAGCATCATGTACTTCTCTAAATCTGCAGATTCCACTTCCTTCAAGTCGTATGTCTGTTCCTCCTTTTCTTCCTCCACTAATCCTACCTTTGTCCAAGTTCTTACCATCCCTTGTCTAGACTGGCACAACAGTCTCCAAATTGTTCACGGATCCTCCAGCTTTGGCATCTATCAATCTGCCCTCCATGCTGCCACTAGACTAGTGTTTCTAAAACATAAATGTGACTGTCACTCCTCTACTGCCCTTAGGATAAATTTAAACCCCTTAGCATGACATAAACGCACAGTATTATCTATTTCAGCCTCTTCAGTTCATCCACCACTTTTTTTTTTTCCTTTTTTAGACAGGGTCTCACTATGCTGTCCAGGCTAGCCTTAAACTCCTGGACTCAAATGATCCTCCCATCTCAGCCTCCCAAGTAGCTGGGACTACAGGCATATGCCACTGTTCCCAGCTTGAGATGGTGGCACTTTTTTTTTTTTGAGACAGAGTCTTGCTCTGTCGCCCAGGCTGGAGTGCAGTGGCGCGATCTCAGCTCACTGCAAGCTCCACCTCCTGGGTTCACGCCGTTCTCCTGCCTCAGTCTCCCAAGTAGCTGGGACTACGGGTGCCCACCACCACACGCCCAGCTAATTTTTTTGTATTTTTAGTAGAGACGGGGTTTCACCGTGTTAGCCAGGATTGTCTTGATCTCCTGACCTCGTGATCCGCCCGCCTCGGCCTCCCAAAGTGCTGGGATTATAAGCATGAGCCACCGCACCCGGCGATGGTGGCGTTTTTATGTGTAATATTTAGGACACTAAATTACAAAAAGAGTAACAACCATGATACCAGAGTGGTAAGCTATTCTGCAGCAGCAGGAAGATCTTGGTAGCCCCTGAAATGGGCTTGTTTGATGGACAGGAAATAGGCATTCACGAAAGTGAATTTTCCAAATAATTAAAACTTAAATTTTAAGTCATAAAAACTAACAAAATATTAAAATATTATTGGTAAAAATCTTCTTAAAAATGCATTACACATTTCCTTGCCTTTTAAGGAGAGTAGGTTGAACCAAATTTAACCTTTTTTGATGACTCAGTGTCATCATTATGAAACTGAATTACTGTTGAGGTAGCAGAGCTGTCTCCCTCTCCATTAAATGGCTCCAGACTGTTAACCATTTAGTTCTTTACTAATTTCCTCTTCCTTTCACCATTAGGATTTTATCTAGCATCTTAAGTTGCTGTAATTTTGTACAAGTCTTCAGAACCAGGGAATCATAAAACCATAGAATTTGAGAGTTTGAAGGAATTTTAGAGATCATTTAATCTATCAGTCTATCAAATTTTATAGATAAGAAAACTAAGCCCTAAATAAGTGAGCAGTCTTTTTCTAATCAGTTGCTTTTCATTTTCTATTTTAATGGCTTTAAAACTATGTTCTGAAGAAACCTCTACTCAATTTGAGCTCAGACCATTATGTTTATCTTTCTTTAAAACGCTAAGAGTAAATTGGATTTTAAAATATACGCTACAGGATAAACACACTTTGAATGAACTTAAACATTAGGATTTATCTGTTAGTATCAGGAGTACAACATATTTATTTCATTTAACAACAGAATTGCTTCTTCCTTTTTTGTGTTCTGTTGTTTTACTCATTGATAAAACCCTCATTATTTATTCATTCAACACCTCAGCCTCCAATCAGTAAATAACCAGACTCAACTTTCTTTCTAACTGAGTTGTTAGAAATCTACAGAGGCAGGGAAGAAAAGCATATGTGTTTACTAAGTATTAACTATTGTGCAAATGTGTTTCTTACAAAACCAAAACAGAAGCCCTTAAGATGGGTAATGCTACCCTCATTTTATACTTGAGGAAACCAAGATGGAGAAGCTGCACAATTTATCTAACGTCATACAATTAATCAGTGGTAGAGGAGAAATATAAATCCTGATGCTTGATGCCACATGACTGCTGTCCTTAAGGAATTCATAATCTATAACAGCAGAAAAGTACATATTCAACTCTCTAACAGTATGATAAAAACAACCATGGCAGTGTGGGAGTGCAGAAGAGGAAGTAATGAATTATACCTGAAAAGATGAGAGAAGGTTACACAGTGACATTTGAGGTGAATCTTAATAGTAGTAATAAAAACAATAATAGCAAACACTTTTATAGGAATTATTATGGGTTAAGCACATGCCATCTCCTTGATATTATATCCCACTTCGGCAAGGGAAACTGAGGCACAGAGCGATTAAAGTAACATATCTAGAACCACGCCACTAGAAAGCATCTGGTTCTAGAGTTCATTCTAGGACTACTGTGCTGTGCTAATTCCCAGAAGTAAAAAAGGTGAAGGGGAGAGAGACAGGAGCAAAGGCATGAAGGTGCATGGGAAACAGAGTGACTCGAGGTGACTGATGCAGCTGGAATAAAAGTTAAAATCTGTAAAGCAGACCATATTACTACTCTGCTTAAAACCAACGATTGGCGGCTCACTACATTTTAAGAGAAACCTAAGCCCTGTCTAGTTCTTGCTCCACTCTCCCACTCATTCACAGCTCTCCTGACACACTGGCCTTCCAGTACCTAAAACAACCAAGTTCTGTCTTGCTGCAGAACATTGGCACAGGGTAGAATCTCATTCTGAAATATTCTCCCCCTAGCTTTTTACCTAGCTAATTCTTGAACATCCTCTGGTCTTGACCTAATTTTGATTTACTCAGAAAGGTCTTTGAAATTCCCCACCATGCTGTAACATCTCATAGCAGCATCCTCAGCTTCCCCTTCATAGCACTACCCTACTTTCTAATTATACTACTGTTGTGACTACAGACTATAGGCTCCACGGAGGCAAGGACCATGTCTGCTATTTTGTTGCTGTTTTCTTGTTGTTTTGCCTATGGTTTTCCTTGACTGGCATATAATTCAGTGGCAGAAGTTGAAGTTGGGAGAGCATGGCCTTTATCCTTTAGGTAAGAAGGAGGCAGAAAAATTTAATCAAGGACTACAACAAGATCCAAAGCAGGCTTAAACAAAGCAAAACAAAACCTAGCGTGGTGTGGATGATAGACAAGAGAAAGACCAAGGCTGACAGACTAGTTGAGGATGCCTTCAACAAGCCAGGTGAGAGCCTGAATCCAGGCAGTGGTGGAGGAAGTGAATTCACGAGACTGCACAGGTGGTGTGGCTGGATTTGTTCATTTGACGTGTGCGTGTGTAAGCCTGCTCTGTGTACTCTGTGACCTACTATCCAGAGGCATAAAACAAAGCACTAAAAAGTAAACCTGCATAGAAAAACTCTATGCTCTCCAACAAGAGGAAAAGATAGAAAAATAAAGACTGATCACTCCTTTTGGCCTTTAGATCCAAAGGGAATTGAGGAATGAATAGTTATTTTCAAAGGGACAAGCCCTCTTCAAAGAGAAGCCAGTTAAGGCAAAGATGAAGAAAGAAAATTGTATGAAAAGATGAGAATACAGAGAAGTTTTCTGGCAATGAAAAGGGGGTTTCAAAGCATACTCATTAAGGGGGTATAAGTTAGGTTTTGCTGAGAAGGGATAAGCCAGGGAAAGACTGAGAAAAAAAAAATGAAAAAATGATATAGGGAGAAGAATTGTGAACTTACCTGAATAAAAAACTATAAAAACAAAATCTACACATTTTGGAAGAAGACTGAGCCTCGAGGTTAAGGGAGGCAAAGAGTGGAAAGATCATACAGGAAGACCACAAATGGACTCAACTCTTGGCATGAATTCGCCCAGTGGCACCTCTGCAGAATCCCTCCTGCGTGTAGGGAAGGGATGGCTGCATGGAGACTTGACTGCCCATGGCAGGCACAGCGGCTTCAGGGCTGCTTCGGCCACTGCAGACTCAACACTGGAATATAGCTTGCCTCAACAAGGCTTAACCAGTGAAAAGCTAGGACTCCTCTAATCTTTGTCTTAGATTTTTAAAATAACACCCTTTTCTTGAAAGTGAAAACTTCACTATTCTCCCTAATTTCCTGCATTTGAGCGAAATCTAAAGGTTTCTTTAAATATAAAGTTCATCTTATCAAGAGCATCTGGGAGTCCATACAGTAAGTCTATTTTAATTTCATATTTAGCAGTAGTAAAAAGTGTACTAAGAGTAGATGGCACCAGGGAGCTGCCATTTTTCACACCTCCAAACAGCACTCCTGTTTCCTCTCACATATGTCATGTTAAAAGAGCCAAACTCTGAATGCCTGCCTTCCCAGAGTCGCTTAAAAATCCTGTCGAGTGCTGCTGGGCTGTGATAGACCACCCCCGCTTCTATCTACACCCCCACAGTTTGGGAATGGGACAGTGAGATGATGGATAGGGAATGTGTATCCGTTCTGAAGGAGGTATAATGAGCTTAAATTTACTGTACTAAAGTTAACACAACTGCTATAGGTGACATAATAAGAAATTAGTATTTGGTCTCTGCCCTGGTTCCTGGCACAGAACTTCTAAAACTCTTGTAATTTCCTGAGTAGTCGGGGTGAGAGGAGAATCTTTGCTTTTTCATAGTAAGCCCCTTTCAACCACGCCCAAGTTTGTACTAGTGAGGTGACTCTTGGAGGATGGGGACCGGCTGCCAGAAGAACCAACCATGTGAATAAAGGATTAGAATTCAGCGCCACCCCTCTTTAGCCACGTCTCCAGGCAAGGGAGAGGTGGCTAGATATCAACTCAACCACCAACGGCCAATGATATAATCAATCGTGCCTATGTAATAGCCATAAAAACCCTAACAACTCCAGAGGTCCTGGGATGGTGCATACATCAAGGTGCTGGGAAGGTGGTGTGCCTGGAGAGGGCGCCTTGCTCAATGCATCTCTTCCATGTGGCAGTTCCTGAGTTGTGTCCTTTATAATCAACTGTAAGTAAGTAAAGGGTTCTGTGAGCCATTCTAGCAAATTATCAAATGCAAGGAGGGAGGATGTGGGAACGCCTGACTTAAAGAAGGTCGGTCAGAAGTACAGGTAGATACCCGGGACATGCGCTAGACATCTGAAGTGGGGGTCATCTCGTGGGGCTGGGCCCTTTAATTCGTGGGATCTGATGCCAACTCAGAACCGAACTGAATTGTAAGACACCAGCTAGTGTCACCAGAGAACTGAACTGCTTGGTGTGGAAATACCCCACACGTTTGGTGTCAGAATTGTTATGAAAGTACAAAAAAATACTTTTATACTTTTAGTATATAATTTGGGTTAGCTCTTTTTAGGTACACCTCATGCTTCTGGAGGAATAGTCCTTCTTGGCTGGGTACTGAGAATATTCCAAATTCACGCCCTGACAGGAGGAAGCAACCCTGTCAGGGGGAGGCAGCCCTCCTAACACGCAGTTCCCAAGTGGGGAGCGAGAGGATGTTCATCAACACGGTCACCAGCTAGTCAGGACAGCACGTGGAAGGGGCGCCCTGTTCACCTCCAACTGCAAGCTGAAGCTCAGGAACGTTGTGAAACCAGTTCCCAGTCCAAGGCAGGAAGCTTCAAGGAAGCACTTGATTCACACAGCAGTGGGTTCAGGCTCAAACCGTCCCACCTCACAGAAAAAGAAACCATTTTATTTCATCCCGTCTCGTTTCCTTCAGGGCACTTTCCGTTTTTACTTTACGATATACATTCCATTTTTCTCTCTCCCTCCAACAGTTTTCGTCTGCAGGAGGCTTATTTCTCTGTATCCACTCCTCAGTTACTCACCTCCTCCCCAAGCTTTTTTCCAGTGATAGGAAACTTTAATTTTATTTTATTGTGGTAAGAATACTTAACATGAGATATACCCTCTTCAATTTTTAAGTGTACAATACATTACTGTTGGCGATAGTACAATGTTGTACAAATCTGTAGAGCCTATTCATCTTACTTGACTGAAACTTTATGGTCATTGATTAGTAACTCCCATTACCCCCTCCTCCCAGCCCCTGATAACTACCACCATTCCACTTTTTAAATCTATTAATTTGACTATTTTAGATACTTCATATAAGTGGAATCATACAGTATTTGCCTTTCCGGGTCTGGCTTCTTTAACTTGGTATAATGTCCTCCAGGTTCATCCATGTTGTCACATGTTGCAGAGTTTCCTTCTTTTCAAAGGCTGAACACTTCCATTGTGTGTATATACCATATTTTCTTTCTATTTCTTTTTGAGATGGGATCTCACTATGTTGCCCAGGCTGGACTTGGACTCCTGGCCCCAAGCAATCCTCCCGCCTCAGCCTCCCCTAGCTGAGACCACAGGTATCACCATTGCGCCCGGCTTCACATATTCTTTATCCATTCATCTGCTGATGGACATTTAGGTTGTTTCCACATCTTGGCTATTGTGAATATTGCTGTGGTAAAAGGAGGAGAGCTCTTCAGGATCTTGAAGAGTCAAGATCTTGATTTCAAGTCTTTTGGAAAAATACCCAGGAGTGGGATTGCTGGATCATATGGCAGTTCTACTTTTAATTTTTTGAGGAACGTCCATACTGTCTTCCATAGCAGCTGCACCATTTTGCATTCCCACCAACAGTATGCAAGGGTTCCAATTTCTCCGTATCCTCGCCAATACCTGTCTCTTGTTTTTTTGTTAATAGTCATTCTGGGAGGTGTGAGATGACATTTCACTGTGGCTTTGATTTGCATTTCTCTGATGATTAGTGAGGTTCAGCAATGTTTCATATACCTGTCAGCCTTTTAGATGTCTATTTTTGAGAAATATCTATTTCAGCCCTTAGCCCTTTTTCAAATCAGGTTATTAATTTCTTTTACTATTGAGTTGTAGGAGTTCCTTATATATTTGGGGGATTAACTCTAGCGGATATATAGTTTGCAAATATCTTCTCCCATTCTGTAGGCTGCCTTTTCACTCTGTTGAGTGTTTTCTTTGCTATTTAGTATGATGTAGTCCATGGCAAACTTCTTGAATGAGTAGTCTGTACTTATCAAAGGCTGTACCTCAATTACATTCTTCTTGACTACCTTCTCCTTAAAATATTCTCCTTTTAAGACGTTCTTTTTTTATTTTCCTCTCACCCTCTGGCCACTCTTCCTTCATCTCCTTCTGCCTATAACTTAAATGTAGATGATCCTAAGATTCTGTCAACATTTCCCTCCTCACTCTAAGTGTTCCCAATATGCACTCTGTCTTGGCTGTAACTATAGCTTGTGCACCATGATTCCCACATCTGAATAGCACTGCTTCTGACCTCTTGCTCCTGAACTAAAAGTCTGTGTTCCTAACTTTCAAAGCATCTTTTGGATATTTTAAGAATGTCTCAAATTCAGCATCCTCAGAGCTAGACTGTCCTTTTCCACTCAGTCAAGTCTGACACCTTTTTCCTCATCACTTACATTAAGTTCTGTTGATCCTCACTCTAGAAAGTCTTACTGCTATAATCCTTGTTAGCTACTTTCACTACCACTGTTCTCGTATATGCCTTCAAAGTCTCTTATGAGGACCAGCAGATAAGTTGATGGGAGCTTTGGGAATTAGACTAACTGGATTCCAGTTTTTGCACTTAACAGTTGTGTGCATTGGACAAGTTATTTAACTTTTTAAATATGCAATTTACTCATCTGTTAAATGGGGCTAGTATTTAGAAATTTAGCAATCTAAATAAAATGTCATTCACAATGGCAGGCACACAGTAACCATTCAAAAATGCTTTTCACTCAGTACTCTCCTTTCTTTCTCTCTTTAACCCATCTTTCCCAGCCAGTATACATTCAACAGTCACATCAGTTACTTTCTGACTTAAAAAGTCTACTCATGTCAGTCTTCAATTAAAAAAAACTTTTCACAAATTTTTATGGCCTATATGACAAAGACCATCTCTTTAGTTTGACACTAATGACCCATTAGAAATCTAACTCCAAGCTACCTTTCCAGCTTACAAACTCATTACTCCATATTATATAACTTATTTACCTAAGGTTGTCAAGCCTTGATTTCTTTATTGTAGCCACCTCCATGTTCAGTCTTCCCCCTTCTATTTCTAGCTGATGTAATCATATTTATATTTGCATATGCACCTGCTTTCACCAATAAATCCTAATTCCTTGGAAGCAAAGAACCCTCCTTTTAATTTGACACATTGCATTCACTTATTCATTCACTCACCCAATATTTATTACCCGAAAATCAGGCATTGTGCTAGATATTAGAGATACATAAGCAAAGAAGGCTGGCCCACACCTTTAACAAGTGTGCAGTCTGGTGAGGAAAATGGGCATACAAACAATTCCAGTAATGGGCGATAAGTGAAAGGGTAGAGCAGTGGCTGAAGTTTCTGGTTATAGATTAGAATCCCTAGCATCGATTTTATAAAATGCTAATGGCCGGTTTCAACCACCAAAGATTCTAATTAATTGGTCCGTGGTAAATTTTTTTTTTAAAGCTCCTCTAGCTGGGCACAGAGGCTCTCGCCTGTAATCCCAGTACTTTGGGAGGCCGAGACGCACGGATCACCTGAAGTCAGGAGTTCAAGACCAGCCTGGCCAACATGGTGAAACCTCATTTCTACTAAATGATACAACAATTAGCCGGGCATGGTGGCATGCACCTGTAATCCCAGCTACTTGGGAGGCTGAGGCAAGAGAATCACTTGAACCTGAGAGGTGGAGGCTGCAGTGAGCCAAGATCATGCCACTGCACTCCAGCCTGAGTGACAGAGCAAGACTCCAACTCAAACAAAACAAAAATAAAATAAAATAAATAAAATAACAAGCTCCTCTGTCCTAGTTATATGAAGCAATCATTGCAAGCCCCTGGTATAGAGTTGTACATAGAAGCCTATGGAATATTATGACTCAGAAACATTTCCTGAAAACAAAAAACAAAAAACAAAAAACAAGACTATGGAGTATGGGAGACACAAATTTTTGCTGGCATTTTTGGTTGTTCCACAACACCTTGTTCCCTTTCTTCTTCCTTCCCAAATCTACTCAGGGGTATACCCCTTTTCCACGTGACTTAACACTAGCCCCAAGTCAGGGGTTGATTCTGATTGTTCTTTCTTGTGACCGGTTTAGGTGTAGACAAAGGAACTCACTGTGAACAAGGATACATGAGGGGAGGTTGCCTGTGGGAAGATGGGAAAAGGTTTCCAAATCCCAAGAAAAATGCATCAAGAAAGACAGGCTCTTTCTCTCTTTGGACACTGCTGCATCTGGCTGTGACACCTGGAACTGAAGCAACTATATTATAACTGTGAAAAGAGCCATCTTGAGGCCAAACTGAGATGTGAAAAGGAGCTGGGTTTTGGTGACACTACTAAGTCATTGCATCAAACAACCCTGACATCTGTCCACCTCTGCATTTCTCTTTCATTTTCATTTTTCTGTCTTTCTTCCTTTTTCTTTATTTTTATTTATTTATTTATTTATTTTGAGGCAGGGTCTCATTTTATCACCCAGGCTAAAGTACAGTGGCGCGATCATGGCTCATTGCAGTCTCAACCTCTCAAGGCTTAGTAGGGCCCAAGCAATCCTCCTATGTTAGCTTCCCGAGTAGCTGGGACTACAGGGGCACCTCATCATGCCCGGCTAATTAAAAAATTTTTTTTTGTAGAGACAGGGCCTCCCTATGCTGCCCAGGCTGGCCTTGAACTCCTGGGTTCAAGTGATCCTCCCGCCTCGGCCTTCCACAGTGTTGGGATTACAGGCGTGAACCACCATGCCTGGCCTTGCATTTCTTGATGTATAAAATAATATATTTCCTGATTTCTTATGATGCTTTGAGTCAAAATTCTGATTACCTGCAACAAATCACATCTCAACTGATATAGAACTAAATCAAATTTGGGGATCAAGGAAGGCACCCTAGAGAAGGTGGTATCTGAGGAGTTTCCGGTATGGCCACCAAGAAGCAGGAAAAGCAAACAAAAAGGCATGCATATAAAAGTATGAAATATTCTGGGAAGTGCACATAGTTCAGAATGGCTATTGCAAAGAGTATGAGCAGGGAAATGAGGATGGAGAAGTGACAGTCTGGGACAAGATCTTGAGAAGCCTTGTATCCTGTGGTAGATTAAATGTGGTGACAAATGTTTTGCAGCTCCTACTATCCAGTGGCAAAGCCTACTCCAGTACCTCATGAATGTGGCTGGCTTTATGACTTACTTTGACCAACAGAATGTGTCAGAAGTGATATTATTCAAATCCAGAGCCGAGACCTGCCTCTCTTGAAATGCTGTCTGAGGCTGTCATTTGTAAGGAAGGCAATCTAGCTTACTGAAGAATGAGAGGCCAGGTGGTGGGGATACTGAGGCGCCCCAGCTGACAGCCAGCACTGACTGCTGGGCATGTGAGGGAGGAGGCCATCTTGGACCATGCAGCTATTTCAGTCATCATCCGACTGCAAATGAGCACAGCCAACCCATAGAATCATAAAAAATAATGTGTCATTGCTGTACTAAACCACTACGTTTAGGGTGGTTTGTTATGCAGCAATAGGTCTCTGACATAGGCCATGCCAAGATATTTGAGCTTTACTCTGGAAACTATGCAGTGTAACCTGATTAGACTCATGTGTTAGAAAGATTACCTTGGCAGTACTATGGAGAGTGGCTTGGAGTGGGTCCACAGTGGAGGCGGAAGACTTGTTGGAAGACTATTGCATTAATGGAGCTGAGAATCTGGATGCAAACTAAGACAGTGATAGTGGGGAGGCAGAGAAGAGTCATGATAGAGGTAAAAATCAACATGATGTGTTGGACACAGTGGCTCACACCCATAATCTCAGCATTTTGGGAGGCTGAGGCAGGCAGATCACTTGAGGTCAGGAGTTAGATACCAGCCTGGTCAACATGGTGAAACCCTGTCTCTACTAAAAATACACGAATTAGCTAGGTGTGGTGGTATGTGCCTGTAGTCCCAGCTACTCAGGAGGCTGAGGCACAAGAATCACTTGGACCTGGGAGGCATAGGCTGTAGTGAGCCAAGATCTCACCACTGCACTCCAGCCTGGGCGACAGAGTGAGACTGTCTAAAAACAAACAAAAAAACATGATGGTGACATAGGTTACAAAGTACAAAGGAGAAAAATGAACTAAGAATTACTCAAAGGTTTTTGGATTTGGTAAATGAGTGAATGGTCATGCCATTTTCTAAGACAGAGATGATGGGAGCAAGTGAAGGTTTGCAGTAACCCTGGAATATCCAAGTGGAGATGGACAGCAAGGAATTGTGAATACTCAATAAATATTTGATGAATAAATTACTGATTAATCTGAGTGGGTACCAAAGTGCCCTAGTCCAAGGAACTATCTTTAGATGGTTTATATGGTATAAATTAAGTACTAAGTCAAGTAAGGTTTTGTGAACATGTGAACTCATGGTATTAACACTTCATTAGAATAGAAAGGAAAAGGAAAGGTAAGATTCGATGCAGTCTAAAAGTACTGGCAAATCTGCACATTATTTAGGTCATGTGCATCAATCTGTAATTCTTAGGGAATGAAAAGTAATGTTCCTACCTGAAGTCACTATCATTTTGTAGTGTATTCAGAAGGTAAGGTGTACAACACAGGTCTTTTTCTCTGTTCTGTAGATTCTTTATATGGGTTTCCCTAACTACATGCTAGGAAGAGTTGAGGCTATCTCCATGCTGTCAAGTGGGCATAATTGATGATATATCAGTGTAATAAGTTGCAGAGTCTACAAACAATTTTAATATGCACATGCAAATATTAACTTACCTTTGATGTTGATTAAAATAGCAAGTAAATGGCTGGGAACCAATCTCATCTTTCCAGTACTGTTGCCAATTCATGACACTTTCCAAATTCTTCTGATTTTCTCTCTTACAGGGAGGGATATAGGAGCACTAACAAAATAGAATATAGAAAGTAAACCTATTATTTTATGGAATATTGAGATATAGTCATTGTTTATAGAAAGATGGCATTATAAAGACAGTAAATCTAATTTAGACCTGCCTAATTTTTAAATACAACCAAATTGAAATTACTGAACTATATTTCAAATTTCCAATTTGGCACAAGGACAGAAAGTATTCCAAATACAAAAACACAGCAAAAAATAAACTTCAGTCATTATGGTATAAGAGTATTTTATAAACAATTAGTTATCATGTAATGGCAAATTAAAAGCATAATATACTCTCTATTTTGGGGACCTGTCCGTCAACAGAGGGAGGCATAAAAAAGTTTATTTTTATCCCCAGTTCCTATCTATGAACCTTGGCATTTCTCTCTTCTACCTATAACCAATAAATTCAAGCACACAGCTCTTCTCAGGATACTGCTCCTAACTGCTGAAACTCAGGTTTTCTTTTCTTACACTCTCTTGGACAACAAAATCAGTGGAAAATTTCCTTTCAAATACATCAATGTATTTTGCTAATTGATGTCTTTTCCTAGCCATGCCTCTGACAAAGTAGTTCTCTTAAAGGGGCTCTATTATTCTAAGCAATATAGATTAAGCAGAATCAGACAACTGCTCTTAAGTCCAGATGTTAAAAATCAACTCTCGGCATTCTAATCCATTTTCTGCAATTCAGCTTTTTACAATGATGATGAAGATGATGCCAGTTTCTATTTATTGAGTGTTTGCAATACAGCAGACACTGTAATAAATGCTTAACAGGACTTATGTACTTTTTACCACCCTATAACAATTTCCATTTTATAGATGCAGACCTTGAGATTTTCGTCAACTCTACAACCACAATCAGATTCTGGTGGTCTTATCACATTGTACTCTTAGGTGTTTTACCAAGGTATCTGATATTAAGGAGCAGGCAAAAACCAAACCAAACACAACATAGAGCTTTATAGTATAATTTCAGTCACATTGTTTAATTTATAGCATACAATTATTCAACATCTCATTATTTTCTGGTAAAACTGAAATGTTTTAGCATGATGCACAAAGCTCTTCGTGATCTGGTCCCTGCCTGTCCTCACCCTTGTTTAATTCTGGGATGTAGCCATATGGATGTACTTGCTCTCCAAATCTGCCACGTGCTGTCAACCTACTTGCTTGGCACAGGCTGTTCTCTCTCCTTTTAATGCCCTTTGTTCCTAATTCTCCTTTTTTTAAGATTCAAGTTTGGTGTTACCTACTTGAGGGAACCTTCTTTTTCTTCTACCACAGTTAAGTGCCCCTCATTTGTGCTGCCATGGGACTCACGCCACGTGATATCACAGCTGGAAACACACAGTATCATACTTGTCTGTTTTATGTCAGCCTTCCCAGTTTGCTGGCGAGGTGAGAACAAGAACTGTTTTCTGTCTTTTCTATCTTTTCACACTCATGACTATGTCTGCTAACGGTGAAATGGCAAAAATGTTGGTTGAATTAGTTAATGATACCACGGGTACATTTTTATTGAAGATGATGACATTATTTTCACAGTGTTTAAACATTTTTAAAATATATAAACACATTATAAATGTTAGTAAATCTGGTTATTGTCTATTATATAGAATACATTCACAACATGTTATGCAAATGTTACTTTAACGATTGAATCACTGAATGTTTATCCTCTGCACATATAGTTCTACTTCTATTAATAACAGTAATACAAAGCTAAAAATGTCTGTGAAATTATGGATTCTGAGTTCTTCCAAAGCAGCAGCTGGATTTGGAAGCCATGGAGACCATTAGATAGGGCTCCAGTCCTATTGTCTATTAGGTGTTAGGCCTTGGGTGAATTACTTCCCTTTTCTGGATTTCATTTTTTCAAATATGCAAAATCTCCAAAATAATTTCTAGCTCTACATTTCTATGATTCTATTCTTGGAGGTACACCAAGAAAGAACCCAGCAGAAGGCAGGACTACAAACACTGTCACAGTATTTTTCCCAGAAGAGATCCTGCCCACTGGGGAGATGGCTGGGAACCCTGACTAAGCCAACATTCCAGCCAGCAACGAGGAGGAGTGTGGTAGGTCCTTCCTTAGGGGCCAGTACTTTGCATTAGAAAAATGTTCACAAGAGGACCATGATTTTCCTATTGCTTACTTTCTCTAAGGTGTTGGATATTTTGTTTCCTTCTATTAAAATACATTTTTTTTCTGCATTATAGTCAATTAGTATATAAAGTGTGAGTAGGTGCCAATTTATTGTGCTCTTCTAGGAAGGAGAAATTTCTCAATTTGGAGGTAGAAAGTGTGAAGTGTGAAAGCCTAAAAATTCATCAGAACCCTTTTTGCAATTGGGTATACTTGACACAAGAGATATACTAAGTGCATTAGGAAAGAACAATTAACCACATGTAATCAAAACAGATTTTAAATATTTGTACATTAACTCAGTTTGAACCCTTTGCTATTTAGTTTTTTGGGGAGAAATGGGTTTAAAAGAAATGTTTCTCTCAAATGATAACCTAAGATTTGACCAGAAGAATTACATTGACATGCTTCTGAAAAGGTCAAACAAAAGCTTTCACTGAGTGTGTAAAGTTTTGTATTAGGTATGTTGAAGTTTCATGTGAGATTAAAAAATATATATATTCTCGCTTTTTTGGAAAGTCTGAGGTTGTGTGGATGGATTTTGGATGGAAAGTACTTTTTTACACTGGAGAAAATAACCTGAGATCAAAATTTGAGTATTCTTTTTATGCACTGCATTTTTTCCGAAAAGTTACATAGATTAAGTGATCTATACTTCTAATACTCTAGTAACTTTTTAAAACTAACATTGCCTGGAAAGAAATTTTTTTTAAGAGTTGGGGTCTTGCTCTGTGACCCAGGCTGGAGTGCAGGGGCGAGATCACAGCTAACTGCAGCCTTGAACTCTCGGGGCTCAAGCGATCCCTCTGCCTAGCCTCTTGAGTAGCTAGGACTACAGCTACTCCACCACACCCGGGTAATTTTTTATGGAGGTGTCTGTCTCCTTTTGTTGTCCAAGCTGGTCTCAAACTCCTGGGCTCAATTGTCCCACCCCGGCCTCTAAGAGTATTGGGATTACAGGTGTGAGCCATCACACCTGGTCTGGAAAACTAAACTTTTTAAGGCAAACACCAAATTCTTGAAAATCATTATGGCTCCATTCCTTAAATCTTTTTCTCAACTTACTGTGAAGCCTAACTCAGATCCTCCCTAGATTCCTTCTCAATTCACTTAGTGGATCGTCGTAGATTGTCAGAATTTTTATACAGATTAGAAATTAAAGTCCAAAGCACGGTTCTGGAAAAAGAACTCGAGAACTCAATCATACAAATGCCTTTTAATTCTAGATTGTTCAAGCCTGGTCGTTTTCCAGGCTTCATAATAGTTCCACCATGAATGTCTCTCATCTGGGGAGGCACAAATAACAACCTACATGGTAACATCATCATCACAGCTAACATTTATTGACTATATGTCAAGTGTTGCATTAATTCAAACGAGCAAATATTATAATTACTTCCATTTTTGGATGAGGAAACTGAGGGACAGAAGGACTTAAGAAAACTTTCTTGGCCAGGTACCATGGCTCACACCTGTAATCCCAGGTGTGGGATTCCCAACTTTGGGAGGCTGAGGCAGGCAGATCACTTGAGGTCAGGAGTTTGAGACCAGCCTGGAGAGCAGGGTGAAACCCCATCTCTACTGAAAATACAAAAATTAGCAGGGCGTGGTGGCACACACCTATAATCCCAGCTACTCAGGAGGCTGAGGCATGAGAATCGCTTAAACCCGGGAGGCAGAGGCTGCAGTGAGCTGAGATTATGCCACTTGCACTCCAACTTGGGTGACACAGCGAGACTATCTAAAAGAAGAAGAAAATGTTCTCAAGGTCCCAATGACAAATGGAAAAGCTGGGATTCAGACTGCAGAGTGGTCCTAACTGCTGCTTTCCATATCTCTATCTTTAGGGATTCCGTCTTCTCTCTTTGGAGCTCCTGATTTAGGACAAGGAGATCCCTTGCCCTCTGCATCCCTCTCTCGGAGCACCAGTGTAGTATTTTTATTGGAATGGAAATGATGTAGTCCTCCTGAGAGCTGATGGGTCGAGGCAAGTCTGTTGCAGTCCTTTGTTTTCCTGGTACATCCTCAGAGAAATGCACTGTAAGTCTTTGCGTGTTCCCTCCTGTTTCAGTTTGGCTTCAGGGTTGGTTTCTGGTGCCATGGATGTAATTTCACTTAGGTGAATTTATAGACATAATGCCTTTGGTCATGGAGGACAATAGCATTTCCTTAGAGAAATTTCTTCATATAGTTCTGACCTATTTTGTTTTTCATTTGCAAAGGCAGCATTTCCAGGCTTCTAATATCATTATTGCACAAATAACCTTCACTAGAGCCCATGTTGTTTGCTGCCTGAACTTGGATGAAGTAACTTCTTTAAATAAAATTTTAGAAAAAGATTTTTTGACTTTTGCATTCATGAACAAAGTTCATGGAACTGAGTGGGCTATCCTGACAAGAATAACATACAGTCTTCTAATGAGTTTATTAAGAAATGACACTATTGTCATATGACATGGATTATTATTACTTAGTTTTCCATTATCTTATGTTAGGGTTTATCAAGATTTATAATAGCATTTTTATTCTGCCGACCACAATGGGATTTATATTTTAATAGACTCGTTCTTGAGTAGGTTCTTTGTGATAAGTGTCTTGAGAGGACTGCATTTCAGTCATTTGGGCAGAGTAGGCAGAATTAACTTTCTTCTGTTACTGAATCATTTAAAGATTATTGCATAAATCCTGTGGTCTACTTAGTTAAATATCAGGGACTGGGTTCTCTGTTAGGAATTATCTAAGAAACAGAAATGAGGAAATTTGTTTCTCCAGTTTTTCTCTTGACTTCATTTGGTTAGGGAGGGTAGTAGTGAAAGACATAATACTAGAATGCATGTAGCTGATTAAATAACTTCCAAATAAATTTGGTTAGAAAATGAATTCTTAAAACATTATCTACTGGAAAACAGTTTTAATTATATTTTATACCATAATCCCTCATTTTCTGAACTCCTGTAAGAAATATCTGTCAGCTATCATTGTAGTTTTAGTGAAACTTTTGACAATATGAGCATATAATCAGAAAAACACTGTGAAGTAAAAAGTATAACTGAGCCATTTATAAACTCCATAACAGTCAGGTGCAGTGGCTCAAGCCTGTAATCCCAACATGTTGGGAGGATGAGGCAGGAGGACCACTTGAGCTCAGGAGTTCAAGACCACACTGGGCAATGAAGTGAGATCCCATCTCTACAAAATATTAAATAATTAGCCAGGCATAGTAGTGCACACCTGTAGTCATAGCTACTCAGAAAGCTGAAGTGAGAGGACTGCTTGAGACCAGGAAGTCAAGGCTGCAGTGAGCCGTGATCACTGTACTCCAGCCTGGGAAACAGAGCGAGATCTTATCTCAAAAACAAACAAACAAACTCCATGTTTCAAATGTTGTGGGTGCATATGTGCATGGGCACACACACACACACACACAGAGTTCTTATCAATGTAGGTTAACTGAACAAACATATATGAAATTATATGTCAGCTAAAAGACTAAATTCTAGGGCAGGCAGTCCAGAATGTACATCCATATCTGAAAGCTAAATGAAAGTAATCTTATGGAAGAATTCAGAGTTAAATAAATGGCTTAGAAAATGTGAAAAGCAAGGTTAACTAAGAACAGGAGAAGCTAAAATGAGCTCTTAGGCAAGAGTGGGCTGGGCAGAAAGAGTGGTGCCCAGCCTAGAGCAGAGATGGTCAAAGTCTGTTTCACTGATCACTTGAACTGTTTGTCAAAAAGATCCATCCTCCTGAAAGTGTGATTCATTAAGACTAGGAATCTGCATTTTCAACAGCTCTCCTGCCCTTGGAATGACAGATTTTTAGAATTGATAATTTATGCAATAAACTATTCTTGATTGCTGAGTATTGCATAGGAAACAAAGATTAGATATTACTCACTCCCTTCTCCCTCTCTCTCCGTCTCCACCTCCCCCGAAGCAAGCAGTGTAGTAATAGTAGCATATTTACAAAGTGCTTTGTGACTACAAAAGAAGACGTGAATATTTTGGCCTCCAGAGTATAAGAGAAGGCTTCACAGAAGAGAGGACTTTTAATTTGTGTCTTTAAGGCTGAACAGGAATTTGCTTGTTAGAGAATGGGTTGGGAAGGTAACATCCCCAGAAGAAATGGAATGTACAGACGCCGTGTACAGAAGTTCCAGAAAGACTGAGTCATCTAATGTGCTTGGAGGACAAGGGGCACAGGAGATGGTGTTGGAAAATGCCCAAATTATCTGACCTACTATTCACTGAAGAATTACTCCTCTCTCCCTAAATGTTTCTTTGAAAAGTTGCTCACTACCTTCCAGAGAATACACCTACCCTCCAATGCATAGTTTTTTTAGTCAGAATTTATTATATATGTTGATATGACACCTGGATTTTTGGAACTGAATAATATTCACTTAACTTCTGCATTCAGGCAGACTGCTAAGGTTGGTTATATTATTAAGACTGAAAAGTTCGGCATGGCATTCCATCTTCAAAACAGTTCATTTAGCTTGAGAGTTAGAAAATAAAAACATGGCTGGGCGTGGTGGCTCACACCTGTAATCCCAGCACTTTGGAAGGCCAAGGCACGTGGATCACAGGTCAGGAGTTCAAGACCAGACTGGCCAAGATGGTGAAACTCCTTCTCTACTAAAACTACAAAAATTAGCCAGGCATGGTGTCAGGAGCCTGTAATCCCAGCTACTCAGGAGGCTGAGGCAGGAGAATAATTTGAACCTGGGAGGCAGAGGTTGTAGTGAGCTGAGATTACACCACTGCACTCCAGTCTGGGTGACAGAGTGGGACTCTGTCTCAAAAAATAAAATTAAATTAAATTAAATTAAATTTTAAAAAAACCACACGATCTTTGCCAAAAATAGAAGTTGAATCTAAATAGAAGCAATCACACCAAAACAAGAAATTTCAATTTGGAAGAAGTTCAATAGCTACTAATAATTATAACAAGCATGACAGAGCCTATAAACATTTGTTTAGTGACTCCTGATCAGAATTTAAAATCCTTGAGGAGATGGTCAATACTTTTTAAATTTTATTATTGTTTTTTATTATACTTTAAGTCATGGGATACATGATACATGTGCAGAACACGCAGGTTTGTTACGTAGGCATACATATGCTATGGTGATTTGCTGCACCCATGAACCTCTCATCTACATTAGGTATTTCTCCTAATGCTGTTTCTCCCCTGGTTTCCCACTCCCCAACAGGCCCCAGTGTGTGATGTTTCCCTCCCTATGTCCCTGTGTTCTCATTGTTTAACTTCCACTTATGAGTGAGAACATGTAGTGTTTGGTTTTCTGTTCCTGTGTTAGTTTGCTGAGAATGATGGTTTCTAGCTTCATTCATGTCCTTGCAAAGGACATGAACTCATCTTTTTTTACGGCTGCATTAGTATTCCATGGTGTATATGTGCTGCATTTTCTTTATCCAGTCTATTATTGATG
The DNA here is from genome assembly GCF_043159975.1 of Macaca nemestrina. Classification (NCBI taxonomy): domain Eukaryota; kingdom Metazoa; phylum Chordata; class Mammalia; order Primates; family Cercopithecidae; genus Macaca; species Macaca nemestrina. The sequence goes on from NC_092134.1 coordinate 63,088,595, forward strand.
GGCATTTGGGTTGGTTCAGTTTTTGCTATTGTGAACAGTGCTGCAATAAACATACATGTGCATGTGTCTTTATAGAATGATTTATAATCCTTTGGCTATACACCCAGTAATGGGATTGCTGAGTCAAATGGTATGTCTGGTTCTAGATCCTTGAGGAATCACCACACTGTCTTCCGCAACAGTTGAACTAATGTACACTCTCACCAACAGTGTAAAAGCATTTCTATTTCTCCACATCCTCTCCAGTATCTGTTGTTTCCTGACTTTTTAATGATCGCCATTCTAACTGGCGTGAGATGGTATCTCATTGTGGTTTGCATTTCTCTAATGGAGATGGTCAATACTCTTATGACATTGAAATGAAATAAAACGTTCTTAAATGTTCATGCACACATTCAGATGGCTTCACTGATGGCATTACTGGTAGCTATATTGTGTATTATAAGGTACACAAATTCAATGTATGTATGGATATATATTCAATGAAATATTTACAACCATCATTTCTGCATGAAGGGGATCAACAAGCCCTGTCTATTATAAGTCCTCTAGAACCAGTATGGTGATGATTTAAAAAATTGGTGCTTCCTATTCGTAGCAGAATATGTTTTATAAAAAGAGCTGCATTAATATACAACCCATTTCACACACTCTTACAATGTGATGTTGGCATTCCTTGATTGAGAGGTGGGGGTCTAGCTTCTCTTCCTTAGCACATACATGAGCCTGTGATTACAGCAATGATTCAGTGTGACTTCAAGGTTAGATAAGAAAAGGTGATAAAGCACCTGCTTGCATCTCTCGCGAGAATGCTCGTCCTTGGCCTCCAGACAGTATTCTACAAGGAAGCCCAAACTGGCCCATTAAGACAGATCACATGAAAGGCCTATGTGGAGAGGAACTGAGGTACTTAGCCAACATCCAGGATCAATTGCCTGGTATGTAAGTAAATGGGCCTGCAGATAAGCCTCCATCCTCCAGCCTTTGAATTTTCCAAATGGGACCTTTGATTAATCCAAATGGATTAGAGAGAGACTATATTCTTCTCTGCGTCATTTCTAAATTTCTGACCCACAGAATTTGTGAACATAGGCCAGGTGTGGCGGCTTACACCTGTAATCCCTGAGCCTTAGGAGGCCAAGGCAGGGGGATTGCTTGAACCCAGGACTTTGAGACTAGCCAGGGCAACATAGCAAGATCCTCTGTCTACAGAATATATATTTTTTAATTAGCTGGCTGTACTGGTATATGCCTTTAGTCCTAGCTAGTCAGGAGATTGAGAGGTGAGGATAGCTTGAGCCCTGGAGTTTGAGGTTACAGTGAGCTATGATTGTGCCACTGCACTCCAGCCTGGGTGACAAAGCAAGACCCTCTCTCTAAAAAAAATAATAATAATAAATAAAAAATAAAAGTATTTGTGAACATAAAAAAAAAATGACTTGAGCCACAGGGATCTTTGACAGTGGCTGAGATCATAGGACATCTAGGATTAAAATAAATGGATAATCTTCTAAGGTTCTTCTTGATTTACATACCTGAAAGTATAAAAACACTTGAGGTTTGATGAAATGAAATCTATGAGGCAAAGTGATGTAAGGCAGGACTCCTCAGCCAATCCCAGGCCCAAAGCTCCTTAGAGGAAGGGTGAGGGGGCTGGTTTATACTTAAAGCCCTTGTGGTAGCACCTCAATTTGTACCTACTGAAAATCTCCTAGCCTTTCCTAGCAGAACATGCCGACATGTAGCAGAGTAGTATACAGCAGAAAGGGCAGATATTCAGAATATTATTGATCACTGGCTCCATGCTAACGCTAATCCCTGGGGACTCTAAGTACACCTGTGCTCAGAATGAGAGCTCATGGGGGTCAGGGGAAAAGGAAGTTCTGGCCCAAGTTAGTGTCACAATAGGCCCAGGGAGTCCATGAAGTCTCTTATGACTGTTCCTACAGATCCTGAAAGTATAGCGTCTTCATAGGAAACATATACTGACACTTGGGATTGCTTCTCTGATCTGTATACTGAGTAACCCAGAATCTGCCAGCTTTCAGTGGCAACCAGAGCAGGAAAACCTGCTGAAGGCTACAGAGCAGGAAGCTGTCTCAATTCATCTCTATGGCTCAGTGGCTTCAATAATAAACAAGAGTCTGTGATAGATCAGGGGATATATGGAGCCCAGAGAGAGCCCTGATGGTATAAAGCAAACCCATGCTTTCTTTGGCAAATGACTATTCTCCTTTTGAGAAACAAGTGGTTTGTTACTGGGTCTCAGTAGGGTCTGAATGCCTGACCATGCAACATCAATTTACCATTGGACCCACTGTACACTGGGCTATTTTGACTCACTAAAACACAAAGCTGGGGTTTACAAGGCTGAAGCAGGACTTGCTGGCAAATAAATTTCAGAAGCAAATGGTTCACATTCCCAAGGCACCTTCTCTTTTTATACTAGCACCTGCCCCAACTTGTGATAATATGCAGTTGTTAATCTGGGTTGGTTTTCCTCATGCTGGGATATACAGACTCCAAGGAATACTCTGCAGTGTGCCAGGAGGTACTTAAAGCCTATGATCACTTTTGATGGATGAGAAAATTTGAGCTCATTGAGCATAACTTTGGGCAGAACATCTGATTGTTTATTTCTCTTCAAAGAAATGATGGAGGTATAGTCCTACAGTATTTTATGGACACTGGTTAACAAATAGTAAACTTGTTTCAAGTAACATGATTAGAGCGTGTTAAATCCTCAGAAACAGAACTCTGATCTATATGTAGGCCTACAAATTCTACTTCCCATTTACCCATTCTCAGAAAGCTATTTGAGGATGTACTCCATCAAAACAAAGGAATAAATTAAGAATAAGAAGGAGGCATGGGATCAAGGAGACAAGGTACTCAACACAAGAAAGATGCAGCAGGCCTAAGGTGCATTCAGTTCAGTATGAGAAGTAGGCAGATGGTGTCCCACGAAATTTTTATTTAATCTTATTTTTTTTACACAGGGTCTCACTGTGCCACCCAGGCTGAAGTGCAGTGGTGTGAACTTGGCTCACTGAAGCCTCAACCTCTCAGGCTCAAGTGATCTTTCTGCCTTAGCCCCCCGAGTAGCCGCGACTAGAGGCACATGCTACCATGCCCAGCTAATTCTTCTATTTTTTGTAGAGACAGAGTCTCAATACGTTGCCCAGGCTGGTCACAAATTCTTGGGCTCAAGGGATCTGCCTGCCTCAGCCTCCCAAAGTGCTGGGATTACAGGTGTGAGCCACCATGCCTGGCCAAGAAATGTTTAAAAAGAGTGAGAGAAATGTGGAACTAAGTGACTACCTATTGAGAATGGCCATATGACAAACAGTATACAAATGGGTTTTACAATTCTGTAGGAGAATTTTGGAAAAATAAGAGAAAGGTACACAGGAAAGTAGGAAAATAAAAAAGGGAGATGATTCTTAGCTCAAGGAAAATAAAAAGTTATAGAAGTGAACAGTACTTTACATAGCTAAAATAAGTTGAGCACTCAATATTAATTTACCCAAAAATTATGATAGAATCACATTTATTTAAAGAGTAAAGAGAGGACAATGGGGTGGGATGGTGTGGTGTAAGAAAGCTAAGTCCATATAATCCATCATAGGCGGTCAACAGTATCTCAACTGCATTCATCAGAAAACCTATTGTTTAGAAACACAGAGGTAAAAACCAGAAAAAGAAAAGCCATAAAAATAGTTAAAAACAGTTATCTCTGGGTGACACAAGGGTTTGGAGCAGTGGAATACTACCCTTTACCCTCAAATAAAAGTAGGGTGCAATTTGATTTTCAAAACTATGTTCATAATAACAAGGGCAAACATTCACTGAACGCTTACCATATGCAAGGAACTATCCTAGGTGCTTTCCATATATTAACTCATTTCCTCATAACCCAAGGAGACAGGCACTATTATATTATAATCCTCGTTTTACAGGTGAGGGAGCTGAGGCACATCTGAAGTCACACTGCTATGTTAATTAAAAATTTATAATCAAGACATACAAATGGCAAATGGGCATATGAAAAGGTACTCAATATCATTGATCATCAGAGAAATGCAAATCAAAACTACAATGAGATATCGTCTCACCCCAGTTAAAATGGCTTTTAGCCAAAAGACAGACAATAACAAATGCTGGCAAGGATGTGGAGAAAAGGGAACCCTTGTACACTCTTGGTGGGAGTGTAAATTAGTACAACCACTAGGGAGAACAGTTTGGAGAACAGCTTTGAGTAACTAAACTGTTCTCCAGTTTAGTTACTCAAAAAACTAAAAATATAGCTACCATCTGATTCAGCAATCCCACTGCTGGGTATATACCCAAAAGAAAAGCAATCAGTATATTGAAGAAATGTCTGCACTCCTGTGTTTGTTGTAGCACTGTTTACAATAGGTAAGATTTGGAAGCAACCTAAGTGTCCATCAACAGATGAATGGATAAAGAAAATAAGGTACATATATACAATAGAGTACTATTGAGCTATGAAAAAGAATGAGATCCCATCATTTGCAACATCATGGATGGAACTGGAGACCATTAAGTTAAGTGAAATAAGCAAGGCATAGAAAGACAATAGTCACATATTCTCACTTATTTGAGAGATCTAAAAATCAAAACAATTGAACTCATGGACAGAGACAGTAGAAGGATGGTTATCAGAAGCTAGGAAGGGTAGTGGAGGGCTGTGGGGGAGATGGGGATGGTTAATGAGAACAAAAAATACAAATAAAAAGAATGAACAAGACCTACTATTTGATAGCACAGTAGGGTGACTATAGTCAATAATAACTTAATTGTACATTTTAAAATAACTTAAAGAGTATAACTGGTTTGTAACTCAAAGGATAAATGCTTGAGGGGATAGATTCCCCATTCTCCATGATGTGCTTATGTCACATTGCATGCCTGCATCAAAACTCATCTCATGTACCTCATAAATATATATACCTACTATATATCCACAAAAATTAAAACAATTAAAAACAAAAACAAAAAACTGCAGGCACAGTGACTCACTTGAGGTCAGGAGTTCGAGACCAGCCTGACTAACATGGTGAAACCCCGTCTGTACTAAAAATACAAAATTAGCTGGGCATGGTGGTGCACGACTGTAATCCCAGCTACTTGGGAGGCTGAGGCAGGACAATTGCTTGAACCTGGGAGAAGGAGGTTGCAGTGAGCCAAGACTGCACCACCGCACTCTAGCCTGGGCAACAAGAGCAAAACTCTGTCTCACTAAAAAAACAACAACAACAACAAAAAAAAAAAAACAAAAAAAGACGAACCAGTGAGTCACCAATGAAGAAATAAAATGGCCCACAAACACGTGATGAAATGTTCAAGCAAACTAGATACCAAAGGTGCTGGCAAAATTAAACTGCTAAAAATGAAAATCATAGCCAATATCCTGTACAGACAAGTATCTGCAAAAATAGGTTCTTTCACACACAGCTGTTGGAATTATACCTTTTTATTACTTATTTAGTATAATTTGGAAATATATGATAAAAAGCTTAAGAAAGCAATAAACTTTGTTCCCTTCCAAAAAAAAAAAAATAATAATAAAAATAAAGCATGACAGACACACAACGTAAAAATGCAAACAGTGGGAAAGGTCACAAAATGAAATGTCTCCCTCTGACTGAATCTTACCCCAGGCAGTTATGCTTAACAGTCATTGTGCATTCTTCCAGATGTTCTCTATACTCTATGTTAATAAGAATGTGAGCACACTCTTCTGTTTATTGCTTTGTTCTTTCACTAACCAAAATATCTTAGTGCTCTCATGTGTGCAGATAGAGGTCTCATTCTCTTGAATGCTCACTACATAGTTGTATCAAAATTTATCAATTGGTCTTCTAATGAAAAACATTATAGAAGTTTCTAGCCTTTTGCAATTGCAAACAAAACAGCAACAAACTTCCTTGTACCAGCATCTATGCACACATGTGTGAGAACAGGAATAAAAGCTGACATATATTTTCAAAAATTGTAATTATGGTATTCCAAAGAAATTGCATGAGTTGCTCTTCCACCAGAAGTTCATGAGAGCACCTTTCCCCATCTCCTTAAAAAAACAAAATAAAACAAAACAAAAAAACAAAAACAAAACCAAAACAGAAACAAATAAAAAGGCAACAATTAAAGTTTTCTGATGGTGAAACATTACATTTTTAAGTGAATGTTTCTTTTCTGCAAATTGACCATCCATGATCTTTGCCTATCTTGGTCATTTTCTCATTGTTGTTTAAGAGTCTTTATATAGTTAAAAAAAAAAAAAAATTGTCTCACAATCCCAATATCCCTCCTCATTTTTCCTGTCTTTATTTGTGGTACATTTACTACATAAAAAATTTAACTTTTATGAAATCAATCTGTGAAAATTTATATAATTAGACCCACTTTGAAGACAGACCCCATTATCTATAAAAACATATATTGTAATCTCTGAAACAAGATCTCCACTATCACATTGCCTCAGACTTACAAAACGAGGCATGTGACTGTCTGAAAAAGGTTTTTAGAAAACAGAGATAAGCAAAAATAAAATTTAGAAACCTCTGATACCTCCATCACTGAGATTAATAATTTCACTTTGGATTTTAAGTAAATATTCTTAACAGAAGCTGTCCTATAATTTTCATCTGTATATATATGTTACTATAGGTTTTTGTTTCAATGTATTCATAAAATTATGAAAAGCATTTGGAAGCTTTCCTTATTTCTGTTTCTCTGGCATAGTTTAAAGTAGGATTGAAGTTATCTGTTTTCACAGAGTTGACCTGGAAACATTTACGGTTGTAGTCCGTTGACAGTTTTCTCCATTTCCTCTATGGCAATTGGTCTGTTTTTTAGAAATCTCTATAGAATGTTTTATTTGGGAAGTTTATATTATTCTAGAGAATCATTATCTCATCCTATGAGTTCAAATTTATCAGCATAGAATTGATCAAAGTATTCACTTGAAGTTCATTTAACTTTTCCTGTATTTGTGGTTGTTTCCTCATTTTCGTTTCTAATTTTGTATTTTTGAAGAACATTTCTTTGGCAATTAAACTTGATGAGGATTCATTACTGAATTTATCTTTCCAAAAATAAAGACAATTCGGCACTCACTGAAGATGCTCAGCATATTTTCAATGGGAATTTTGAAGCCCTGAAAAATTTGAAGGCTATAAATTTGTGCTATTAATTTTCTATCCAACTCTTACGCAAAATCAAATGTATGTTCATTAAAAACACTGAAGCGAAAGGTGTTTGATATTAACCAGAAGAAAATATTCAGCACATCACAGGGACATGGGAGATAAAGCTAGATGAAAGAAAGCTCAGCAGATTGAGGAGGAAGATGCTATCTCAAATCTAAGAGTGAATGCACCCCACCACAACACTGTGTGATGTCCTCCAGAGATTGCCGAAAAGAAAGCTCCAACCCAGTAGGGGTTTTGTGAATCAGACTGCATTCACAGCAGTTAGGATCGTGCCTGTAACATGGCAGATACTCAATAAACATTTGTTGAACTAACAATTCTAAAGTTTGTGACAAAGTCTCTAAACTCTGTCCTCATCTGTGAAATTCTCCCCGCTTGACACCTCAGTAATTACAAATACAAATACCAAGATGTATTTATTCCAGAAGTATTTATCAATAATATTTGCCTAGAACATTATCTATATCAACTATAGTCCTCAGCTTGTGAAGGTTTCTTGATCAAGAGGTTAAGTGACTGACCTATAGATGTTCGTCTTTAAATAAGAAGCATCTGGATTCAGGCACATGGGCCTTTTCTTTCTTCTTTCTTTTTCTTTTTTTTTTTTTTTGAGACAGGGTCTCGCTGTGTTGCTCAGGCTGGAGTACAGTGGCACAGTCATAGCTCACTGTAACCTTAAACTCCTGGGCTCAAGCGATCCTACCGTCTTGCTAGAACTACAGGTGTGTACCACCACACCTGGCTAATTAAAAAAAAAAAAATTGTTTCAGAGACAGAGTTTCACTATGTTTTCTAGGCTGGTCTCAAACTCTTCTTCTCAAACTTTCTTTTCATCTTGGCTTCTTAAAAAGTGTTGGGACTACAGGCATGAGCCACTACACTTAGACTGGTCTTTTCCATTATACCAGGTAGCTTCTCAAATGTCGATGTGCCCAGTTCTGTCCTAGACTCTGTTAGTGAATCCTGAGATGTTTTGGTCATTCATTATCGTGGTGACTTAAGTTGGGATGGGAGAGATGGGTATTTAAGTAAAACAGCATGGTTTTGTAAGAAGGTAGTTTCATCTTCAATACGTCGATCCTCTCCGTTGTAATATTTAGTCTCTTGTGTTTCACAGAGCATTTATTTTAAAGTAACAGTTCTCAGTTTTCTCTCATAAAAATAAGCCTTCTTTATTGGAGAAATTTAGAAGCTACAGATGGTCAAAAAAATATTAATAGTGTGTAGTTTTCCATTTTGTCATTTATCTTTGATCTTTGTATATAGTCTTTTTTCATATAAAAATGTTAAATTTACATGAACACAATAGGGTCTTGCAGATGGAATTAGTTAAGATGAGGTCACAATGGATTAGAGTAGGCCCTAAATTCAATGACTGGTGTTTTTTGTTTGTTTGTTTTGAGATGTTGTTTTGTCACTCAAGGCTGGAGTGCAGTGGCACGATCTTGGCTCACTGCAACCTCTGCCCCCTGGGTTTAAGTGATTCTCCTGCCTCAGCCTCCTGAGTAGCTGGGATTATAGGCGCGTACCACCAAGCCTAGCTAATTTTTATGTTTTTAGGAGAGACAGGGTTTCACCATGTTGGCCAGGCTGGTCTCAAACTCCTGGCCTCAAGTAATCCACCCAATTTGTTGTTATTTGTAATCCTCCCAAAGTGCTGGGATTACAGGTGTGAGCCACCCCACCTGGCTGTACTGGTGTTTTTATAAGAGAAAGAAGAGAGGGATACGGAGACACATACAGAGGGAAGAAGGCCATGTGAAGACACAGGCAGCAACTGGAGTGATGCGACTGCAGGCCAAGGAATGCCAAGGATTGCAGGCAACAACCATCGCTAGGAAAAGGCAAGGAAGGCTGTTTTTCCAGAGCCTTCAGGGGAGCATGGACCTGTTTGATTTTGGACTTACAGACTTCAGAACTGTGGACATATAAATCTCTGTTGGGTTAAGCCACCCAGTTTGTAGTACTTTGTTATGGCAGCCCTAAGAACCTAACACATGTATTTTTCAGGATTTTGATATGCATCTCCAAGTTGACATGCAATTGCTCCTGCAATATGTTGCCACCAGCAGTGCACGAGACTGCCCACATCCCCATATTGCTACCAATTTAATATGTACCAACTTGATAGGCAGAAAAGGTATCTCAACATTGCATTAATTAATATTTATTTTTTCCCCTTAGCTTTATTGAAGTATACTTGACAAATATAAATTGTACATATTTAAAGTGATGTTTTGATATATGTGTACATTGTGAAACAACTGCCACAATCTAATCAGCACGTCTATCACCTTACGTAGTTATGATCTGATTAGTACAGTCCTGTGCTGAATAATGAACGTCATTTCAGTCAATGACAACCTGCATATATGACGGTGGTCTCATGAGATTATAATACTGTATTTTTACTCTACCTTTTCTATGTTTAGATACACAAATACCATTGTTTTACAATTGCCTACAGTATTCAGTTCACTTATATGTACAGGTTTGTAGCCTAGGAGCAACAGGCTATATCATATAGCCTGGGTGTGTAGTAGGCTATGCTATCTAGGTTTGTGTAACTACACTCTATGATGTTTGCAGCACAAAAACACCTTAAACAATGAATGACTGTATTTCTTTTGATTTTTAGTGAGATAGCACATATTTTTCATGTTGTTATTTGTAATTCATCACTGAACTGCCTACACATGTTCATGCCTAGTATTTTACTGAAGAGATGGTCTTTTATTGCTAAAAGTACTTCATATGTTGACTTTTGAATCATTTCCCTACCATGTTGCAAACATTTGTCCAAATTTATCATTTTTTGTTCAATTATAATGTTCAAAAAAATGTGTAAGTTTTCCCTCATTATGTCATTAATCAGTGTATTCCTTTATGATTTCCGTCCTTGCTACTATGTTTAGAAGAGCTTTGCCCACCCCACATATATAATATTAATGTATAAAATATACATTTACCCAAATTTTATTTAGTACTTTCATAATTTATTTCTGTACCTTTAAAATTTTATTCCATCAAAACTAAAATTTTAATTTTAATTAAATGTATATTTTTAACCATTTTCCAAATAACATTTTGATGATTCCTAATATTTTCCAAACAAGTTTTTAAATTTAGAAAATTAGTTTTTAAAATATATTTCCAAAAAATAATAGGCAGTTTTAACATCACTTACTGAATAATACATTGCTTTACAAGTTATTTGAAATGCTAAAATTTGCAAAGCAATCATTCATTATTATGAATGATTGGGCAAGAGATTTATTGAAATATAATTCACATACCATCCAATTCACCCATTTAAAGTATACAATGGTTTTTAGTAGATTGCACAGAGGTGTGCAACAATCATCACAATCAATTTTAGAATGTTTTCATCACACCAAAAAGACCCTTATACCCTTTAGCTGTCATTCCCAATCTGCCCATGCCTTCTAGCTTTAGGCAACCACTAATCTACTTTCAGTCTCTATAGATTTCCTTCCTTATTCTGGACATTTCATGTAAATGGAGTCACATAACGTGTATTTTTTTTTTGTGGCTGGCTTCCTATACTTACCACATTTTCAGAGTTCATCCATATTGTATTAACACTTCATTCTTTTTATAGCCAAGTAATTTTCCATTGTATGAATTAGCATATTTCATTTAGCCATTCATCAGTTTATGGATGTTTGGTTTGTTTCCGCCTTTCAGCTATTATGAATAATGCTGCTATGAAGAGTCATGTGCAAAGTTTCTGCATGGACATGTTTTCATTTCTCTTGGATATATAACTAGGAAGAAGTTGCTTGGTCATATGGTAACTGTTTAGCTTTTTGAGGAACTGTCAAACTGTTTTCCAAAGTGGCTGTATCTTTTTCATTCTTACATTCTTGTGTGAAGATTCCAATTTATTTTGACAACACTTGTTATTGCCTTTTTTACAGCCATTGTAATGGATCTGGAGTGGTATCTCATTGGGGTTTTGATTTTCATTTCCCTAATGACTAAAAATGTCAAACATTTTTCATGGGCTCATTGGCCATTTGTATACCTTCTTGGGAAAAAAAAAAAACTATTCACATCCTTTGCCCACTTTTAAATTGGATTATTTGTCTTGTGTTGTAAGCATTCTTTATTTTTTTTTTTTTTGGTACTAGACCCTTATCAGACACATTATTTGCAAATATTTTCTTTCTTTCATGGTTGTCTTTTCATTTTATTGATGGTGTCCCTTGAAGCACAAATGTTTTTAATTTTAATTAAGTCCAATATATCTATTTGTCCTTTAGTTGCTTGTGCTTTTGGTATCATATTCAAGCATTAAAGTTTTAGTACTTATATTTAGGTCTCCGATCCATTATTTTAATGTGCAATCAGAGTTCAACTTCATTCCTTGGCATGTGGATATTCAGTCGTTCAAGCACCACTGGTTTAAAAGACTGTTCTTTCCCTATTGAATGCTCTTGACACTCTTGTCAAAAATCAACTGTCCATAATGTATAGGCTTTTTTCTTTTTTTGGACTCTCAGTTCTATTCCATAGGTTGGTAGGTCCATTCTTATTCAGTATCACACAGTCCTGAGTACTGTACCTTTGCTGTATAGACACACTTCGTTTTACTGCTTGCTTTATTGCGTTCTGCAGATATTGCATTCTTTTACAAATGGAAGGTTTGTGGCAACCCTGAAAACAAGTCCATTGGCACCATTTTTTCCAACAGCATGCACTCACTTCATGTCTCTGTACTACATTTTGGTAATTCTCAAGTATTTCAAACTTTTTCATGATTATTTTATCTGTTATGGTGATCTGTGATCAGAAATCTTTGATGTTACTATTATAATTGCTTTGGGGATGCCACAAACCATGCCCATATGAGGGCAAACTTAACCGATGAATGTGTGAGTGTTTCTAAGTGCTCCACCAACCAGCTGTTCCTTTGTCTCTCTACCTCTCCTGGGGTCTCTCTATTCCTGAAACAAAACAATATTAAAATTAGGCCAATTAATACCTCTACAATGGCCTCTAAGGGTTCGAGTGAAAGGATGAGTCGTCATCTCTCACTCTAAATTAAAAACCAGAAATGACTAAGCTTAGTCAGGAAGGCACGTCAAAAGCTGAGACAGGCTGAAAGGTAGGCCTCTTCTGCCAAACAGTCAATGCTGAATGCTGAGGAAAAGTTTCTGCAAAAAAATTCAAAGTGCTACTTTAGTGAACACACGAATGATAAGAAAGTGAAACAGCCTTATTGCTGATATGGAGAAAGGTTTAGTGTTCTGGATAGAGGATCAAACCAGCCACAACATTTCTTTAAGCCAAAGCCTAATCCAGAGCAATGCTCTAACTCTCTTTAATTTTACGAAGGCTGACAAAAGCGAGGAAGCTACAGAAGAAAAGTATGAAGCTAACAGAGGTTGGTTCATGAGGTTTATGAAAAGAAGCCATCTTCATAACATAAAAGTGCAAAACGGGTCGGGCATGGTGGCTCATGCCTGTAATCCCAGCACTTTGAAGGGAGAGGAGGGTGGATCACTTGAGCGAATTCAAGACCAGCTTGGGCAACATGGGCAAACCCCACCTCTACAAAAAATACAAACATTAGCCGGGTGTGGTAGAGTGCACCTGTGGTCCTAGCTACTTGGGAGGCTGAGGTGGGAGGATGGCTTGAGCTTGGGGTGGAGGTTGTAGTGAGCAGAGATCACACCACTGCACCCCAGCCTGGGTGGCAGTCAGACCTTGTCTCAAAAAGAAAAAAAAGTGCAAAGTGAAGCAGCAAGTGCTCATGTAGAAGCTGCAAGTTATCTAGAAGATCTAGCTAAGATAATTTATAAAGGTGGCTACACTAAACAACAGATTTTCAACATGGATGAAACAGCCCTCTATTGGAAGAAGACCTAGGACTTTCATAGCTAGAAAGTCCAGGCTTCAAAGCTTCAAAGAACAGGCTGACTCTTGTTAGGGGCTAGCGTAGCTGGTGACTTTAAGTTGAAGCCAATGCTCATTTACCATTCCAAAAATCCTACAGCCCTTAAAAATTATGCTAAGTCTCCTCTGCCTGTGCTTTAGAAATGGAACAAGAAAGCCTGATAACAGTACATCAGTTTACAGCATGGTTTACTGAGTATTTAAAGCCCACTGTTGAGACCTACTGTTCAGAAAAAAAGATTCCTTTCAAAATATTACTGCTAATTGATAGTGCACCTCATCACCCAAGAGCTCTGATGGAGATGAATGAGGAGGTTAATGTTGTTTTCAAGCCTGCTAACATGACATCCATTCTGCAGCCCATGGATCAGGGAGTAAGTTCAACTTTCACGTCTTATTATTTAAAAAATACACTTTGGGCTGGGTGTGGTGGCTCACACTTGTAATCCCAGCACTTTGGGAGGCCGAGATGGGTGAATCACTTGAGGTCAGGAGTTCAAGACCAGCCTGGCCAACATGGTGAAGCCTCATCTCTACTAAAAATACAAAAATTAGCTGGGCATGGTGGCGTGCACCTGTAGTCCCAGTTACTCAGGAGGCTGAGGCAGGAGAATCATTTGAACCCAAGAGGTGGAGGGTGCAGTGAGCCAAGATCGCACCATTGCACTCAAGCCTGGGTGGCAGAGCGAGACTCCATCTCAAAAAATAAATAAAATAAAAAATAAAAAATACACTTCATAAAGCTGTAGCTATACTAATTCCTCTGATGGATCTGGGGAAAGTAAAGGAAAAACTTTCTGGAAAGGATTCAACAATTTGATGCCATTATGAACATTAGTAAATCATGAAAGGAGGTTAAAATATCAACATTATAAGAGTTCGGAAGAAGTTGATTCCAACCCTCATGGATGACTTTTGGTGTTCAAGACATCAATGGAGAAAGTAACTACAGATGTGGTAGAAACAGGAAAGAACTAGAATCAGAAGTAGAGCTTGAAGGCTGGGCACGATGGCTCATGCTTGTAAACCTAGCACTTTGGGAGGCCAAAGCGGGCAGATCATTTGAGGTCAGGAGTTTGAGACCAGCCTGACCAACATGATGAAACCCCGTCTCTACTAACAATACAAAAAAAAAAAAAAATTAGCTGGGTGTGGCGGCGCGCCTGTAATCTCAGCTACTTGGGAGGCTGACACAGGAGAATCACTTGAACTCGGGAGGTGGAGGCTGCAGTGAGCCGAGATTACACCACTGCACTCCAGTCTGGGCAACAGGGTGAGACTCCATCTCAAAATAATAATAATAATAATAATAATAATAATAGGTAGAGCTTGAAGAGATTCTACTAGAATTAGAAATATAGCTTGAATTGCTGCAATCTCATGATAAAATCTGAACAGGTGAGGATTTGCAAATTCTCATTTGGATGAGCAAAGAAAATGGTTTCTTGAGACGGACTCCACTTCTGGTGAAGATGCTGTGAACATTGTTGAAATGACAAATGACAACAACTAACCCAGGTATTACCTAAACTGAGTTGATAAAGCAGTGGAGATTTGAGAGGACTGACTCCAATTTTGAAAGGAGTTCTACTTTAGGTAAAATGCTATTAAATAGCATCACATGCAACAGAGAAACATTTTGTGGAACAGTCAATTGATGCAGGAAACTTCATTGTCTTAATTTAAGTAATTTCCACAGCCACCTCAGCCTTCAGCAACCACCACCCTGATTAGTCAGCAGCCGTCAACATCAAGGCATGACCCTCCACCAGCAAAATGATTATGACTTTCTAGAGGCTCAGATCATCATTAGCATTTTTCAGTAAAGTATTTTTAATTTAAGGTATGTACATTTTTTAAGACATAATGGTACTGTACATTACTATAATATACATGTAATTTTTTTTTTTTTTTTGAGATGGAGTCTCGCTCTGTCGCCCAGGCTGGAGTGCAGTGGCACAATCTCAGCTCATTCCAAGCTCCGCCTTCTGGGTTCTCGCCACTCTCCTGCCTCAGCCTCCCGAGTAGCTGGGACTACAGGCGCCCGCCACCATGCCCGGCTAATTTTTTGTATTTTGAGTAGAGACGGGGTTTCACCGTGTTAGCCAGGATGGTCTTGATCTCCTGAGCTCCTGATCCTCCTGCCTCGGCCTCCCAAAGTGCTGGGATTACGGGCGTGAGCCACCACGCCCAGCCTATAAATGTAATTTTTATATGTACTGGGAAACGAAAAAATTGGTGTGACTCTTTTATTGTAATATTGGCTTTGTTGAAATGGTACCAAATCTAAAATATCTCCAGTGTATCTCAGGAAATATGAATCTTTCTATTTTGTTCTTTTTTTCAAGATGTTTTTGTTTATTATGGTTCTCTTGCATTTCCATGTGAATTTTAGAATCAGCTTGTCAATTCATGCCAAAAGAAAAAAGAACCCATCCAGCTGGGGTTTTGCTAGAGACTGTAATGAATCTGTAGGTCAACCTGAGGAATACTGCCATCTTAACAATATTAGGTCTTCCTATCCATGAACAAAGGATGTCTTTCCATTTATCTAACTCTTCTGCAATTTCTCTCAGTAGTGCTTTGTAGTCTTCAGGTTATAAGTCTTGTACTTTTGTTAAATTTATAAAATTTATTCCAAGGCATTTTATTTTTATGTTGTTATAAATGGAATTATATTCTTTTTTTTTCTTTTCTTTTTTTTTGAGACAAGGTCTCACTCTGTTGCCCAGGCTGGAGTGCAGTGGCATGATCACAACTCACTGCAGCCTTAATCTCCCAGGATCAAGTGATCCTCCAACTTCAACCTCCCAAGTTGCTGGGACTACATGCACGAGCCATGACATCTGGCTATTTTTTTTTTTTTTTGTAAAGGTGGGGTTTTGCCATGTTGCCTAGGTTGGTCTTGAACTCCTGGGCTAAGCGGTCCTCCTGCTTTGGCCTCCCAAGTGCTGGGATTACAGGTGTGAGTCATCATGCCTAGCCAGAATTGTGTTCTTAATTTCATTTTTGGATTGTTCATTCCTAGTGTATAAAAATATAATTATTTTTTGTATATTGATACTGTATCCTGCAACTTTGCTGAATTCATTTATTAGCTCTAATAAATTTTAGGGGAGGTTCTTTAGGAGTTACTATATATAAGATCATGTGATTTCTGAAAATAATTTTATATTTTCCTTTTCAATCTGGTTGCCTTTTATTTCTTTTTCTTGCTTAACTGCCCCTGGCTAGAACTGCCACTACAATGTTGAACAAGAGTGGTAAGTGTGGACATCCTTGTCTTCTTCTTGATCTTAGGGGTAAAGCTTTCAATATTTTATCATTAAGTATATTAGCTGTGGGTTTTTCATAGGTGTCCTTTTTCAGGTTGAGGAAGTTTCCTTCTATTCCTAATTTTTTAATCATGAAAGGATTGTTGAATTTTGTCAATGTTTTTTTCTCTGTATACTGAGATAATTATGCTTTTCTTGTCCTTATGCTAGTAATCTATTACATTGATTGGTTTTAGCAGTTGAACCAAACTTGCATTCCTGGAATAAATCCCACTTGATCATGGTGTATAATCATAAACTCTTCCAACAAAACAGAAGGGGAACAATTCCCAACTCATTCTATTACTATGATACCAAAATCAGATAGACATCACAAGAAAAGGACGGACAAATATCCTGTATAAATATAAATGCAAAACTCCTCAATAAAATATTAGCAAACAAAATCCAGGAATCTATAAAAAGAATTACACACCATGACCAAGTTGGAGGAATAAGGAGTGAGAGCTAATATGTAAAGGACCCCTGTACATTGTTGAACCCCAACACAGAACTACTAAATCTGAAACTCAGGTGGAGCTTTTGATTCATTGGGTTGAGGATGGGACCTGAGAATGTGCATTTCCTTTCTTTTTAGAGATGGGGGTCTTGCTCTGTTCCCCAGGCTGGATTACAGTGGTATGATCATAACTTACTGCAGCCTTGACCTCCTGGGCTCAAGCAAGGAGCCTTAGCCTCCTGAGTAGCT
The DNA here is from genome assembly GCF_043159975.1 of Macaca nemestrina. Classification (NCBI taxonomy): domain Eukaryota; kingdom Metazoa; phylum Chordata; class Mammalia; order Primates; family Cercopithecidae; genus Macaca; species Macaca nemestrina. The sequence continues at coordinate 63,105,778 of NC_092134.1, forward strand.
AGGACTACAGGTGTGTGTCATCATGTCTGGCTAATTTAAAAAAAAAAAATTTTTGTAGAGATGTGGTCTTGGCTATGTTGCCCAGGCTGGTCTTGAACTCCTGGCCTCAAGCAATCCTCCTGCCTCAGCCTCCCAGAGTACTGGTATTACAGGTGTGAGCCACCAAGCTCAGCCAGAACGTGCATCTCTAACAAGTTCACATATAATTCTGATGCTGCCAGTCCACTGACCACATTTTGAAAACTACTGGTTTGGAGGAAGAAATAGACTAGCCATAAACTCAATGAACAGATATGGTAATCAAAGCAAAGGATAGCATTGAACAAGACAGTGGTAGTGAAATTTATAAAAAATATTAATACAAGAGAATGATGATACAATTAACAGAAACAAAAAACTCCAGAATAGAAGTGGGTTTGGGAGAAATAGTGATGAATTTTGTTGCCATTTTTATCCTTGAAACAGAGAAAACAAAAGGTAATTAAAATAAGAATTACAAATTCAGCACTCCTTAAAGAGCATTATTGTCTGGTTTTCCCTTCTTTAGGTCTACTTTATTTTTCTTTTTTCTTTTCTTTTTTTTTTTTTGAGACGGAGTCTCGCTCTGTCGCCCAGGCTGGAGTGCAGTGGCGGGATCTCAGCTTGCTGCAAGCTCCGCCTCCCGGGTTTACACCATTCTCCTGCCTCAGCCTCCCGAGTAGCTGGGACTACAGGCACCCGCCACCTCGCCCGGCTAGTTTTTTGTATTTTTTAGTAGAGACGGGGTTTCACCGTGTTAGCAAGGATGGTCTCGATCTCCTGACCTTGTGATCCGCCCGTCTCGGCCTCCCAAAGTGCTGGGATTACAGGCTTGAGCCACCGCGCCCGGCCTAGGTCTACTTTAAAATAAAACTGTTTGGATAAAGACAATCACAAATATATTTATTAAAAAGAACAAGATGGATTAAATTTCTACTTTCTAGGATTTAGTTTTCTCCAGTGAAATATAATATCAATATATGCTACTGCAATACAGTTAGATTAAAACTAGTAAACCGGACATTAGATGAGGTTTCAAAGTCCATTTGATCAACTACATCAATTACATGAAGACGAAGCAAGTCTAGATATTTTTTCACATGTGCTTCAGTATAAAGAGACCATCTAGTATCCTAATCTGTTGGATTACACTACTCAAGAAAGCATATACTTAAAATAAATGTATCTTAGTTTATTTACAAAAATGGCCATAGAATAACTTAATAAACACAATGATTTGCAATTATTATATTGGTTATTTTAAAAGAATAGAAGAGGATATTACAACTTGTAAGTACAAATTTTCACACATTAATTATGTGTTGTAGAGAATACCTAATGCACAGCATGAAGAATGGTTGGAAACACATGCAATGTTAAAAACTATTCTGTTCAGTATTTTACTGTGAGTAATTATGGTAATTGTAATATAAATGTACTGCTGATCTAGGAACTAAACTGAATATGAAATTCTGCTAAGGACTGAAAAAAAATTTAAACCCAAAGGAAATAAAACTTGACATCTTCATTCATAAATAAGTGCCCAAAACATTTTAAATAAACAAAATATGTCACCTCACAAAAAGCTATATAATCAGGCAAGTTTGTGATCAAATAAACGTATTTTGTAAGCAAATTATAGCTAATACGTATTGTAATGTCACAAATCTCCTTTGATTTAAAGTCTCTGATTCTTTTTTATGCATAAGTTTTGGGCACCTTGCAAATATAACTGAGATCTTCATAAATGACATCCACAAATGGAGGTTATAGATAGATTATGATAAGTAATCTCAGACAGATAGATCCTAGCATCCTGCAGATTACATTGCTTTTGTTTTAGAAATGGAGTCTTGCTCTGTCACCCAAGCTAAAGTGCTAAAGCACATACCTAAAATAAATTTAGCTTACTGCAGTCTTGTACTCCTAGGCTCAAGCAATCCTCCCTCTTCAGCCTCCAGAGTAGCTGGGACTACAGGTGTGTACCACAACGACCAGTCAATTTCCTTTACATTTTTTTAAGAGATGGGATCTTACTATGTGGTACAGGCCTCAGCCCCCCAAGTAGCTGGGATTATAGGTAAGAGCCACTACACGCAGCCCAAATTAGATTGTTTCTAAAGAGAGATTCTGACCATGCCTTTAAATATCTCATCCTAATAGTCACCTACTCAAAAACCGTCCTTGACTTCTGTATTAGTTTCCTATTGCTGCTGTAACACAGACTTAGTGGCTTAAAATGGCAAAGTTATTACCTTACAATTCTGGAGGTCAGAGTCTAGAATGTGTCTCACTGGGCTAAAACCAAGATGCCAGGCTACGTTCCCTTCTGAATGCTTAGCGGAAAATTCATTTTCTTGCTTTTTACCACTTGCGTGGAGAAGGGGTCTACCTGCTTTTTTTGGCGCATGGCCCTCGTCTGTATTCAAAGCTAGCAATGGCTGATTGGGTCTTTCTCAAATTCTATCACTCTGACCTTCTGCCTCTGTCTTCTACTTTTAAGTACCTTGTGATTCCATTGGGATTTTCTGGATAACTCAGGATAATCTACCTATTTTAACATCAACTGATTAACAACCTTAACTCCCTCTTTAACTTTAATTTCTCTTTGCTATGTGACATAAGACACAGTTTTTGAGGGTTAGGATGTTATTGATGTCGCTGAAGGGAGACATTATTCTTCCTACCATGGCTTCCCAGTATCTAGCAAACCCATCCTGGCTGTCTGGGTCTTCTACACTGTGGGCTCCAATTTACTCTCCCGCCTTACCCCCAAGACCTCACTCTATGTGCCCTGTGTTCCAGGCACAGCAGCCCATCTGCAGATCCCCCAGCACACCCCACACTCACTCACACAGCTCATAGCTTTGTTTCTTGCACTTTATCTTCTTTGATGTTCTGTTCATTCTGCCCCCCCTTTCCTCACCACCAAGATGAAACTCTGTTCATCCTCCGACTCATAGCAAATGCTTCTTTCTCCATGAAGCTTTTCCCCTAACTTTTTCCCTCTGGATGTTCATATCATAACATTTGTACCTCTCTGTAGAACTTGACATTCTGCCTTCTTTGACAGTTATTTGTGTTCTTATCTTCTCTGCTAGGTAATAATTTCCTTGAGGACAGAGACTCATGGATTCATCCTCATTTTTAATGTCTGTTAGGCATATGCAAAACTGAACCCTTGATTCTCATCCACACTCCTCCAAATCTACTATTTCTTTAGTCTTCCCCATTACTAAAAGCGCCTCCATTCACCCAGGAGATCTTGACACAAACTTTGGAGCCATCCTCAACTCCTCTTTCCCTCATTCCATTTCATTAGTAAATTTTACCAGTGCTACCCACTGATCTAAGCCACCACTATCTTTTGCCTGTCCTACAGGACTTCCTGTTTCCAGTCTTGCCTCTGCACCTCTCACTGCACAAGTCAGGATGTGTGCATGTGCATGTAAGCATACATATAAATTCTAGTTTCAACTCAGCAGTGAGAGAGATCATTTGCATTTTTTAAAAATCTAAGTCTGATGATATTTCAGCCCTGCTCAATGTCACACAGCTTCCCATCATGCTTGGAATAAAATCCAAAGTCCCTATCATGTTCTTTAGGACCCTAACCTCATTTCCCACTGTCCACCTTGCTCACTGTGGTCCAACCTCACTTTCGCCCTCACAGTTCCTCACACAGACACTTGTCACAGGGCCTCTGCATTTACTATTTCCTCAGCTGGTGGACACTCTTGTCTTCAGATAGCCACATGATTCATTACTTACGTCCCTTCCGTCTCTGCTCATCCCCTCATGTTCTTTGGGTCACTTCATCAGAGTGGCCTTCCCTGACCACCCTGTCCAAAAGAAGAGCCCTTCACTTTTGTCACTGTCTATACTCTTATCCTGCCCAAATTTTCTTTATCTACCTATCATTACATGACATGGCATTATACATTTATTTCTCATCTGTTACTTCCCAGCAGAATTTAAGTTCCATGAGTGCAGGAACTTTGTTTTCATCTATATTCCAGTCTCAGCACCTGGATGCACACACAGCACAGGATAGGCGCTTAATGAATATTTGTTAAATGAACAAATTCATCTTTGTATGCCCTCTTGTTTCTTGCCCGGTTCTTTGATCATTATAATAGATGCTGAAAAAGGATTTCCTGATTGAATTTTATGTATATACCAAATATTATATAAGATAATCTCCAAAGGAAAAACAACCAAGAAAAGCCACTTTTTCAAGATAAATAAAGGTTACAAAGAAGTCATCACAATTCTGCTTAGTCTTTTATCATGCAGTTCTTATATGATGGACGTCTCTAGAGTGCAAAATGTATCAAACTGAATGTTCCAGGAAGGAGTTCAGAAACAACTCCAGGCAGGCCACACTGCCTACCTACAGTGCATTGAGACAGGGTACATGAGTGGATGTGGAGAGGGCCTAAGTGACTGCGAGCCACGATGCCCTGTAGTTAGGTACATCCAGCTTCAGCAGACATAAAGCCTGAAGCCTTGTTCAGTCCCACTTAAGTTTTTCTTCTCCTTAATGCATTTCTCTCACTTTTAGAGCACTGGTTTCTTAGAAGGAGCCTTTTATCCTTTGTTTCTAGGTTTTTACTACTAGAGGAAGGGGAAAAAAACCCTCAAAATAAAAATAAACATACAGACTGGGCGCGGTGGCTCACGCCTGTAATCCCAGCACTCTGGGAGGCAGAGGCAGGGGGATCACTTGAGGCCAGGAGTTGGAGACCCGCCTGGCCAACATGGTGAAACCCTGTCTCTACCAAACATACAAAAATTAGCTGGGCATGGTAGCACATGCCCATAATCACAACTACTCGGGTGGCTGACGCAGGGGAATCGCTTGAACCCAGGAGGCGGAAGTTGCAGTGAGCTGAGATCGTGCCACTGCACTCCAGCCTGGACAACAGAGTGAGACTCAAAAATAAATAAATAAATGAAATAACCATATTATCTCTAATCACCCACTCTCTCTCGTCTCACATACAAGAGTGCAGTTTTAAAAATTCATCTTTTTTTTTTTTTTTTTTTTTTGCCATCCAATGTATATAATTACGCAAATGCAAGTGTCTGGAATCAAGTTCATTTCATTTAAACAAATTGGTTTTAAACTATTATTTACATAATAATTTTAAATAATACTCTTCCTATCCTTCAGAATTTCCTGGAGTCCCTCTTTTTATACCAACTCCCTAAATTCAGGAGCACTGGCCAGGCATGGTGGCTCAAGCCTGTAATCCCAGTACTTTGGGAGGCCGAGGCGGGTGGATCACGAGGTCAGGAGATCAAGACCATACTGGCTAACGTGGTGAAAACTCATTTCACTAAAAATAGAAAAAATTAGCCAGGCGTGGTGGCAGGCGCCTGTAGTCCCAGCTACTCGGGAGGTTGAGGCAGGAGAATGGTGTGAATCCAGGAGGCAGAGCTTGCGGTGAGCTGAGATCGCGCCACTGCACTCCAGCCTGGGTGACAGAGAGTGAGACTCCATCTCAAAAAAAAAAAAAAAAAAAAAATTCAGTAGCACCCACAGTACCTTTTAACCTGAAAACACAAATATTCATCACAATGACTCCTTTTAGGTTCTCAGGTTGTTTTTCTTGCACAGCAGATGAAAACATTTTCTAAGACAGTGGTTTTTGAATTTTGTCTTCACATTAGAATCATCGCAAAACTTTTAAAAAACATCAATGCCCAGGTCCCCCCCAAGACCAAATCAGAATCTTGGAGGGTTGGACCCAGGCATAAGAACTTCTTTTTAAAGTTCCCCTGGTGATTCTAATGTACAGCCATAGGTGGGGACCAAAGCTCCAAGCATATACAATTGTGAGTCACAAAGAGATAGTTACTGGAATAGTAACAAGAGGAAGCTGACCCCAAATTTAGATTTTGCTATGGTTAATCCATAGAGATAATCTCCGTGTGGACAACTTGTTGCCTTGAATACTCTATGACAAGACTGGATATAGTGACTGCTTTAGACAATAAGGATATGATTCAAAATATAAATACATTCAGTAGGAACTTAAGGTATTTTAAAGAAATTGTTAGTCAAAGATCAAATTTACTCACAGTATCTTCTTTAGCAGTTCATGGCTTAAGAAATTCTGTATTTGCAATGCATTCTTTCCCTCTCCTGCCTCTTACTGTAATTAATGCAGGAAACTCAAGGGAGAGGAAAAAAGTCCTTATTCTATTTTTCTAAGAAGTGATTTCCTAAGTGGTTTCTTGTGTTGTGGGTCATGAAGAAAAGCTTGGAGGTGGTTGGGATTCAAGACACTGTTGGGAATCTAGACATTCTACAAAGAAACAGAGGGGAAACGTAGGCCTTCAATAAAGAGGTAAAGTAAGGCAAAGAAAAGATATAGGCAGCCAAGATCCAACAGGAATGGACAATGGGTATTGTCTAATTGCAGGAACACTGTGCAAACACTCTGCTTATGCATGTGACTCTGGCATAATATTTTCACTACACTGAATTTTTCCATCACACTGCTTACAAGAATTTCCACATTGAGCATTTATTGGTAAAAATAGAAAGGTGATGCTAAAGAACAAACTTACAGTCTATAAATGCTACAACATATTTATAATCTGGATGAAGAGATATCAATTGGTTTGGCTGAGAAAACCTTGACTAATATGAACAGGATGTTGTCCCTGACTTCTGTAACATAAATATATCCTTCTCCAGTTCTGTCAGTTCCTGAATACTTTATAAAATGTATTTTGTTCAGGTAATTTTTCAAAACAACTGTTGCCAAGATCTGAACTGGCACTGGAAAAAAAAAATGATTATTTTCAGGGGAGAGAGAGAGAGAAAGGAAAGACAGGAGAAATCTTAGTATTACATAAAGCATTGTGATTGCTTCTAGGTAATTTAAAAATCAATGTTCCAATGATTTCATTTTACTTTTTCTGCCAGATCTTCAAACTGCCTGAAATCGTGAAGCAGTCTTTTTGTAATAAATTATAATGTGTCCATGTCTTGATTAGATATTAGCCATTTATTAATGTGTGTGCATATATATGTATATACAGATATGAAATTTATTAGTGCTTGAACCACTATCTTAAAATAATTAGCAGTGTTTCACCAACTATAACAACTTCTAAATGATGAACTGCCATAAAATTTCTAAATCATTACTACTGGTTGGCACTTACCTTTGACATTATTAATTTAATTCCAAAAAAAAAAAAATGATGTTTCTAAAACCCTGAGATTTCTTTTTAAATTCCTGAGCATTAAGAGGATCAAGTTACAACATTTGTCTTTGAGACGTTATCACTTCTTCAAGATCTTCAACAATATACTCCAAATTCTATATTCTTAGTCCTATATTTACTGCTTATATTATTGATACTTTTAAAGATAAATCAATATTCATCTGTCGACAGGAGCTTTTTTGGGGGGAGGGAGAAGTCATTCATATTTTTAAAAAGAAATTTTTTAAAAGTAATTTGAGAAATTTTAAAAAATGTCTCAAATTCAAGAATTTACTGTTCAGGAGGTAAGACCACAAGTTTTATTGCAGAGTGATGGTAAGCTTGTTTTAAATACTACTACAATATTAATGTAGAATTTTTTTCTTTTGGATTAATACAAATATATCTTGTTACAGTTAATAAAGTGTTCCTGTGAACACAAGATTCATTCCCTTTTGGACTGTTTTTCTGCTTGATCCCTCAAAAAAAGGAAAAATGTCAGTAACTTTTAAAAAGATACATACCTTTACTTTGATAGTTAAGCAACAAGGAGAGTAGAAAAGATCAAGGGAAGTAAAAAAGGAACCAGAACCAGGTACACTACAAAGCTCAATTAGTTCACAGGCTAAGGACACTGCTTTTTATAAGTTATTTTTCTCCATTGGGAACAGTTTTCTGAGACTTCCTCTCTCTGCTCTCCATCCCGGGAGTCCTAACCAGGTTTTATCTTTTTTTTTTTCTTCTGCTTTTTCTTCTTGTTTGCTTTCGAGACCAAAAGAAGTTGTCAGAGAAGTCATGTTAGGTACATTTCACTGAAGGTTTTCTATTTTCAGCAAGTTTTACTGTTCTCCAGACGGCTCCTGACTGTCCCTAAACACAAAGGGTAACTAGGCTCCCTGTAGACTCTTTTGAGAATCTATCTCATGAAAACTAGGAGCCCTCTGTACTTCCCAAAATGGACCCACAATATTCCACATTTGATTCCAGGTCGTTTTGTCAAGCCACAAAAGCTTATCTTTGAACCCCAAGTTGAAAATGTCTGTGTAGAGCGAAAAGGTAAGGAACTCTCTCACAACTTTCGAGGGTCCCCTCAACCTTTCAAGGAAGGTCATTCCATCTGAGTTCTAGATGAGACCAACTGAAGCTCGAACCTTGACCGTGAGCTGGAGTAGGTGGATCCCCGCTAACCACTGGCTTTAAATGGAGGAAAAGTTAACTTTCTTGGCTCCTTGCACTTCTTCAAACCCAGTCCGGTAGGCGCAGGACCCGGACTGGGTCGAGGCCTCAAAATCTGAGACCAGGCAAGACAGGTTTTAAAGTAAGCCTCTGGGCACCACTGTTCGCGGCGCGTAAGCCCACCTGAAAGACCGGTGCCCTCGGGCTCCCTGATGTACTCATTCCTGGTTTGAGTACAGCCTGCGCCACCTGGTCTCCTCCCAGCAATGCGAGCACTCGCCGAACCCTCCCCGCGCGGAGTCTAACACCGACGCTGCCTCCAAACCTCCCTCGCGGGAAGCCCCTGGGTGCACGGGGCGTTCTTACCTTGGGGTTGGTCAGGAGCTGGTGCTCGTCGCTGTGCAGCAGCGCCCTAGAGTTGGACTCAGAGTTGTTCACGTAGACCTGGACGCAGGGGTACTGTGAGGTGCCCCTGCAGTCGGCGCCACAGGTGAAGGTGCACTCGAACACCTCGCCGATCTGCTGCACCGACAGCACCGTGCAATTGGCCTCCGTGGCTTGCAGATCCTGCAGCGCGGGACTCAGCCAGCAGAAGCCGAAGATGAACAGCGACACGACGCCGGAGATGATGAGAAACAAGCCGAGCCGGATGCTCTTGTCCTCGGCTTCCGTGTACTCGTAAGCCACCCGGAGCTTCGCCATCGCCCCCCACTCTCGGCGGCTGGCGCGCTCCCCCCGCCCCCTCCCGCCCCCGGCGCCAAGCCCGACTGCCTCGGGCGGGAGGAGCCGCCGCCGCCACCGCCGCCGCCGCGCGACAGCAGGGGAGTGGGCGGCGAGGGGGAGCGCGCGAGAACAAAGGGGCCGAGGCCAGCGACGCCCCCGGCGGCGGCAGCGCCCCCCAGCCCCCCAGCCGCCGCCTGGGCCCCGCGGTGCAGCCGCCGCTTCAGAGCCTCCTGCACCCTCGGGCGCGGGGAGCGCACGGTCCGCTCCAGCTTCCAGCGCCCCCTGCCAGCCTCCGCCCCCGCACTCTCCCCGCCTCCCCCACCCCGCCTCCTCTCGTCGGGTGTCTCTCTGTCTCCATCGCCCGCTGGCCGCTTCTCCGCGGACTCGTCCGGCAGCTGCCCCAAGGCTAGGAGTGCCTGAGCTGGGGCGAGCCCGGGGGCTCCCCCGTGCAGGAGGAGGCTCCGCCCCGCCCCGTCCGCCGCCGACCCTGGCCCTTCCGCCCCGCCCCGCTTCGCCCCGCCCTGCCCGGGGGCGTCTCCTTTGGGCGAGGGGTTGACTGGCACAAGCGACAGCGGCGACTTGCAATTGGAATCTTCCCTGAGTCCCCTTAGAGGGACGTCCGAGATGAAAGATTAAGATCGATTTAGCTTAACCGGAGGGAAAGTTAAAAAATAATAATCAGAGGGGAGGGTGGAGTTCAAGTGGAGCGGCGGGAATCTTGAACTCTAAACGGGGACTGGTCACCTGCGGGCAGAGCGGCCAGGCTCCGGGCGCACCCCGGGAAGCGGGCACGCGTGGCGGTGTGGGAGGACACGGGCCGCCCGGGCCGGGCGGATCGAGGTGAAAGCCCCAGGCTAGCGGTGTGCGCTGGGAGGTCCCCGGGGACTACTCAACCGCAGGTTCCCATGCCACGGGCGGGCTGGCGCGCGGCGGTGCCAGAGGCGTGACCCAGCCGTGCCCACGCCGCCAGCGCCGCCGCCCCAGGGAGCGCGGTAACCGTCCAGTCCCAGGACCTGGGCCTCCTAACCGTCTTGGTGCAGACTCGCGCCCCCTGACCCTGCTGCGGCCGGGAGGGCTGCAGGATTGGAGTTAAACAGGCTGAGTCAGGTGGAGTTTGCTGTGGAGGCAACGTGCGTGGGGGCAGGAGGCTGGACGAAAGAAACTTGCTGCTCAGGTCCTCAGTGACCCTTGTGGCAACTTACGTCTCTGGCAGCCGGATCGACCCCAACTTGATTTGCCCCCATGGCTGGGGCTGACCGAGACTAAAGGAAACAGGTGGAGAGCTTTGCAGCCTGGAAAGAAATACCACTTTTCCCATCAGAACTTGCTTCGGAGCTCCCAAGAACAGAATCGTTTATGTGGTTTCCCTCCTTAGGAGTCTTGCCACCCCTGACCCGCCCCAGGATTTGTAGATAAGCTTTCCAGGAGCGCTGTTTAAAGCGACAGCAGCAGGCAGCCCCACTCTGTGACAGGTACTGTTTCTAGACCTGTGTTCTGCTCTTAATACTTGCCGTTGCTCCCTCCAACCCCAATTACCTCCACCCCCAATTACCTCCCCCCCAACTATGCTTCAGCCTCTATTCTTTTCGCGACCTTTTAAAAGTTGGAATTACCTTTTCCCAAACCACACTTTTATCATAAAATCAAACTTGAGACCTATTTATATCTACATTTCGAAGAATAAAATCAGAATATTGACTTCCTTGCAAACGACATAAACTTTTTGTGTTTGTAAGTCGCAAATGAATAAACTCTTAATTATGTTCCTGATGAATACGGAAACATGGAATCATGGAATTCTTGATTTCTCTTTCCTGGACTTCAAATGTTACTTAACTGGTATTGAGTACCTTTCGACTGCAGTTCTGATACGTTATTTGGAAACACTACATTATGATAGGTAACAAGTATTTCCCAGCAATGGGCAAATTAGTTACAGGAAGATCCTAAGTGTCTTTTTCTCAATAAATTAAGAAGATGTAGGGTTTGAAAAACTTCCAAATTAGGAAGATGCTTTGTTCTCTAATACCTTTTAGGTTTTGAGAGAGATTTTCTTTTTTTTAATTTAAATGTAAGAATTGTACTCTTTTTCTGTTAGCATAAAGACAATTGTGATTACATTACTTAAAAGCGAGTTTAATAGTTGAAATAGCATAACCCAAAATCACAAATCTTCAATCTGAATATTTTTCCTATTGCAGGAAAAATTAAAAAAATAGGAAATTTTTTTTCTATTGTTATAATCTTCTTTTCCAATAAAGCAAAAGCCATGTCTAAGATCTGAAACAATGATGAACAAACAAGATCCAATTATTCTAGCTCAGTATGATGAGGAACTGAAACTTGAGGCAGAATTAATTCCTATTAATGCATAGCAGTTGGGGGACTACCAATAATTAAATGAATATGATTCATTTTTCTTTTTCTTTTTTTTTTTTTGAGACGGAGTCTCGCTCTGTCGCCCGGGCTGGAGTGCAGTGGCCGGATCTCAGCTCACTGCAAGCTCCGCCTCCCGGGTTTACGCCATTCTCCTGCCTCAGCCTCCCGAATAGCTGGGACTACAGGCGCCTGCCACCTCGCCCGGCTAGTTTTTTGTATTTTTTTTAGTAGAGACGGGGTTTCACCGTGTTAGCCAGGATGGTCTCGATCTCCTGACCTCGTGATCCGCCCGCCTCGGCCTCCCAGAGTGCTGGGATTACAGGCTTGAGCCACCGCGCCCGGCCTATGATTCATTTTTCAATGATTCCAGAGCTCAAAGTCTTCTGTGAATGAAACCTCTGCCTCAAAACTGAAGTACGGTGGTCTAAGTCTAGGGAACAAAATCAGAAAATTTTATCTTATTTTAACTGAAATTCTTGAAATTTTAAAATCCATTTTCTTTTAGTTCTGCATTTAGTCAATTTCTTTCCTGGCAATTATTCGTAAAGTATTTGAAGAAACTTGTGTCTTCTGTTTTTTAGACATTTTTCTCCTGTTTCCTGTTTTTAATTTAGCTTGTTTTCTCTGAACACATTATCTTCACATCTTTATTGAAAGTCAAACGTATTAAGACTTCACAAATTAAATCAATTTCTATTTTATTCTTAATGAAACACTGGAAATGTTTATTAGTTTTACTTACTTGAAGCGGAGCTGCTTTATCACATTCCCAAGGAAGATTGCACATGTCAGCCCCTCAGTTTCAGAATACAGGTCACCGCTTACTAAGTCAGAATGGTAGTAAAGAATTCCCCCAGGAAAGCTCAGAAATGCTAAGCTCTGAGGTCACTTAAAAATCTCTGTTCCCTGTGGAAGGTGGAAGTAGCACAGAGAAAGCAGCTAGTCCTTTCTTTGAATAGTGTTCCACCAATTAAGATTAAAAATGGTGTTTTTTTTTGTTTTGTTTTTTTTTTTTTTTTTTTTTTTTTTTGAGACGGAGTCTCGCTCTGTCGCCCAGGCTGGAGTGCAGTGGCGCGATTTCGGCTCACTGCAAGCTCCGCCTCCCGGGTTCACGCCATTCTCCTGCCTCAGACTCCCGACTAGCTGGGACTACAGGCGCCGCCACCAAGCCCGGCTAGTTTTTTGTATTTTTTAGTAGAGACGGGGTTTCACCGTGTTAGCCAGGATGGTCTTGATCTCCTGACCTCGTGATCCGCCCGTCTCGGCCTCCCAAAGTGCTGGGATTACAGGGTTGAGCCACCGCGCCCGGCCTAAAAATGTATTATTAAGAACCAGATTGACTTATTTGATGTACATCATCTGCAGTAGTTTTTCCAGTACGATCATGGCCAGGTCTTGATAAAGTTCAATTTAAAAGAAAAAGCCTATCTAAACAAGGGCATTTAAAGCTATGTTATTTATAATTTGTTCTCATGATCAATATTCAAAAAGTCCTGTGGCTGATGCTAAAGTTGCAACGTATGATATCATATCATATATATTTTTATTAAAAGATTCTAAAAAGAATTATAAGGCAGGCTTTTGTATCCTAGGAATAGAAGGGAATTTAGAGCAGGTGGGAAATTTTTTTCAAAAATTGGCACATTATGAAGTTTTTTGATAACTGCCACTAAACACTTGAAAAGCTAAAGTACATAGGAAAAATAATGTATAACCACCTTTTTTTCTATTAAAATTTACATTCTAGAGTTTAGACCTTTTTAACTAATTAGATATTAAACATGATGAAAGTATGTGATCCAACAAAGAAAACCATATAAAACAATTTTATATTTTCTTCTTGATTCAGCAGCTATAATTATAGATTTTGTTAATGTCATAGGAAATTGAGTTCCAGCTTGCCAATACCAAAAAATTAATTTTCTTGCCATGCTCCATTATGATTGTTAAATATTTGTTATTAGCCTCAGAATTTTAAATTCAAAATACATTTCCTATGTGGTCACTATTTTTTCTGATTTTTTTTTCCTGGCCATAAACTTCACCTATTAAAATGAGCATATAATTATTACTAAGAACACTACTTACATTTCTATTTCTAATCACAGTAAATTAGAACAGGAAGGGATTTTAACCATTGCCTAGTTCAACATTAATGAAGAAGCTCCCAGACTTTACATTTTGCTTGTAATAGTAATTATTTAAAATATTTTTTAAAAGCTCAAATTTATGTTTGTGTATAGCCTTTATGTTTGCAATTGAGGAAAGCAAAACACAGCTAATTCACATTTTTTCCCATTAAAATGTACATTCTGGATTAGCAAATTTTTCATACCATACTGGTAGTGCTCTAGAGTTCCTAAAATCTCACCAACTGTTGAGTCTTTCATGTTAACTGCAGTAAATCTCTATGGGAGAGATATACACAGGTATGTAATAAAAGGGAAATCAGCTTTGGAACTTGAAACATAGAGGCCAAGAGGTTTTGGTCCTAGCTTTAATAGTAAATAATTTGACATAAGGTAAATAATCCTCTTAGTCTATTTTCTGTTGCTATAACTGAATACCTGAGACTGGGTAATTTATAAAGAAACTTATTTCTTACAATTCTAGATGCTGGGAGGTCCAAGAGCATGACAGTAGCATCTCGTCAGGTTCTTGTGTGCCATAACATGGCAGAAGGCAGTTGCATAGCAAGAGAGCAAGAGTGCCTATTAACTCAGAACACCGTCCATATAACCCATCAGGCCCCACACTCTGATGACCTTATTTAATCCTAATTATCTCCCAAAGGCCCCATCACCAAATACCATCAAAAATATAAATTTGGGGAATACGTTCTAACACATTAAATTTGGGGGACACTTTTAAACCATAACAATAATTTAGTATTAGTTTCCTCCTTGTCATACAAAAGGGTTGGTCTAGAAGACAGTTTTAGTATTCCAGTATCTAATTCCCCATTTTTGTTTTGCTATGCACTTTAGAAAATAGGGTATTGCTATATAACAGTATCTAGTGAAGTTAAAAGGTCTTTAACAGAATCCCAAAACATGGAGAGCATGTCCTAGCATGACGGCTAATAGGAAGAGTGTTTGTCTTTCAAGAAATGGGCCTACGTCGATGTAACACCTAATATAAGCTAGGTTATTTACAAATGCCCTAATTTAACCCTCCCACGAGAAGAGGGAAAAACATTCAGAGATCAGGTAATTTTTGCAAGGCTGCACACATATTGTGACAGGGCCAGGGGATTTTATATTTGCATTTTATGTAGTATCTTATGTTTAAGAAATATTAACCAAAGATAATAAATTACTTAAAACAATTTTTCTACTATACTATGCCACTTCTAAGAAATTTGTTATTTAACAAAAATGAAGTGTAGATAATATAAAAGCATTTACAAATGGATTTAAAATGTGTTTCTATACTTACATTTAAGTAGTTAGGCTTAATCAAAATCTCTCCTGTGAAACCTGATTATGAAGGGGACAGTGAGTAGAGGCTGAAGGAATTAATAATTTAATCTGGTCCCCCTGCTTAATTTTACTCTGAATCACATTTGTGTTGAAAATAGCCTCTTCAGATCCGTAGCAAATAGTAGTAGTACTGTTTTATGTGGAACAGAGAGATTAAGTTAGGTTTCTAGTGGCTTGCTAAAAATTCAAGGTAAATTCAAGGTAGAAGTAAATACACGGAATAATTAGATGTGCAATAGTTATAAGGCAGATGGAAATCCTATCCTCTGCAGACTGAAAAGCATCGAATACTTCTAATAATAGCTTTTTTTTTTTTTTTTTTTTTTTTTGCCTTTGCTTGGACACTTCCAGTGATGGAAAGATCATTCACTCCTAATGATTTCTGGAGCTTCTGAAAAATTATAAAGTGGTACTTTATTACTGTAGATGGAAATTTGCCTTGCCATAACAGCCATGCAATGGTCCTTATTCTGCCCTCTGGCATTATGTAGGATAAACATATTTTTAAGAATAAAGCCTTACAAGAGGCAGGAGAATGGTGTGAACCCCGGAGGCAGAGCTTGCAGTGAGCCGAGATTGCACCACTGCATTCCAGCCTGGGCAACACAGCGAGACTCCGTCTCAAAAAACGCAAAAAACAAACAAAAAGAATAAAGCCTTACAAATGACTCTACCTCAGATATGAGAAGACAGCCATTTGTCCCTCCTAAGCCTTTTGTTATGCACATCTTCCAGTTTCTTCAGATTCTCTTTGGATATGATTTAGGAAACTAAGGTTTTACCCTTAGTCCAAAATGCTAAGAATGGTAAGTCAAAGTTGGAAAGGATGCCCCACTTTAACATTTGAAAGTCTGAACTTTGCTTTTCCATGATATCCAATTTACAAACACTCCTAGGATAACGGATTTTGTTGTTCAATTACAGTGTCATTGCAAATGTAGAGAGAATTTAGATTCCTAAGTGATATACAAGTCAACTAATATTCAAATTTTAGACCTATATTAAATCATTTAGATTGAACTGAAAAAAATTATACAAAACTTTAGATAAAAAAGGGAAATCTGGAAATAACTTTTTGAGCAGAGGAGTAACATGACTTGCATTTTTTAAAACTGAGATATAACTCATGCAATGGAGAGCATGTTATATTTGAAGAATATTAACCACTTGAAGACAATAAATTAAAACATTAAAAATAAACAAATATATCTTTCTCTTAAAAGGGGAAATATTTAACAACTCGAAGACAGCCCATTTTTCATGCACTGTTACATATGGTAATTAAAACTCCATCTTAAAATAAATGTTCAGTATGTAACAGATTTAAAGGTAGCTTTGAAACATTCTGGCTGCCCCAAATCTTTATTTTTATACATAACAAGATGAAACTATTTATATCATTCCCTCATGTAATGTTTTCTCATTCAGATGTATAATTTTGAAGAATAAATGTTTAATTTAAAATAGTTTTCTCATTATAAATATCAAGAGGCCTGATTCTAAAAAGAATCAAGCAGACTCAGCGATTTGTGGACATCATACCACCCTTGAAATTTGAAGCATTTCTTCCAAAATGTTTGAAGAACTCATGTATTATCATCAAAATTATCTTCATTATGCACTAGGAAATAGTTTGGTCTGGAAGAAAAAAGCATTTATTGTAAATTTTAAAAGTAAATTATGTGGTCAAAATGTCACTTAGGCCAAAAATAAATGCAAATCACAAAAACATTACATTTCAGGAAACACATACAAATTAGAGACCAGCTCGGATTGATAGTAAAGATTTGTTTTCCTCAGCTAATGCCCCCAATTATTGTCTAAAAGAACTAACACTTTTGGTATAAAGCCAGTTTTATTTCATCTTCTCTAAGAAAAATGTCAAAACATTTTTGTGGTATGGTATGGCTTTCAGGCCTAGAAATGAAAAGTAAGATAAATCTCAAAAAGAATGAAAAATTGGCTTTGCTATGTAGAAGATAATTTAACTGAAGTATTTTAGCTCATGTCAACTGGTTATCATATGCTATTTGACTATGCAATAATCTGGATTTTCAAGACAGGGAATTATGACAATTATGACCTTGTGAATTTTGACACTTTCAAGAAGTCATTTAAATAATTGAGGGAAAATTGTATAATAAACATGGAAATGACTAGCTTTTTAAAAAGCCTTAAAAATCTTGAGTTCTTATGATAAAGAGACATGTCACTAATATCTTGTCACAGTGTTTATACAACTGTTTAACTGTATTTAAAAAACCTTCAATTAATGCACATGTAACTGATAATGCATGTAATTCCCATTACCAGTTTTTATACATACAAACTGAAGAGGAAATCTTAAGATCAGCAGAAATATTCCCAGGAAATAACTGAGATAAAAGCACTTTTGCTGTTTTGTATTTATGTATGGATTCAACTTTCCTCTCGTTTTGCTAACAAATACTATTGTAGTAACATGGTTTCTGCCCTAGAACACTGGATGTTATAGGAAAAAGTAAATGAATGCCCCTGATACACAGGGATTACAAGATTTTGTGGGATTTCATCAGAAATTTAAGATTTTATTCTACTTAGTACTTGTACACAGGAGATTGCACACTAATGCAACGTACGTACAATTTCAGACTAAACATTTACGACAAAACTTAAAAACTGTTTTTCCTCTTTCAAATGTAGGACTAAAATATACACATAAATAAATCCGGTGAATACACACACATATATATGATTACTATTTGTTGTGCTTTTTTAATGTTTCACATTCCTATTCCTAACATCAAAAGAAAGCAACTCTACAGGTAAGTTCGATTAAAGTTGCCTTTTGTAATTTTTTTGATTTAAATTTCTTTCCAAAGATACAGCAGTGATTTTAAGTATACCTTATCCATGATTCACAGAACAGCATATTCTTATGTACTTAAAGGTCAATGCTTTAATTATATACCTTTTAGCCCTGATGACATCATAGTCTCCAACTTCAAATCAAGAAAAGGGTATCAGCCCCTTAAAGAGCTGAAGAGAGGCCTGGAAGTAATCACATTCGACTTTTTATTTAAAAAGGCAGTCCTGTCAATTGAGTCATTCAGTTTCTGTTTGCACATTGACTGAACCTTTACTTCATGAAGCAGCTAGTACTGTGTAGCACCTTAATATTGAAAAAGTCTGTTTCATTCAACTTCTCCCTATTGGTTTGAGACTTGCTGTGTTCCAGTTCTTCCTGTGTTCGATGACAACTGTCATGCCTCCCCTTAGTATTTTTTAGTTGTCTCTTCTCCAAGCCCTACATCTCACCAATTCTAAGGTGCATGTTCTTTCCTCACATAATAGAAACACTTTGTAATTGGTGGCTTGTCATAGTTGGAGCTTTTTTTTTCTTAGTGGTACATAAAATGGTGTACCTTACAATTGATGGCAATTAGATTTCTGAAATACAGTAATTATCTCACTTACTTTAACACTTTTCCCATGAGCCACCGGAACATTAAGACATTCAATTCCTTACCTTATGCACAGAACACTGTCCAGCTTGTCTCTCCTAGGTTATGTTCTATGAGGTTAAATTTAATGTTTTACAAAACAACTGATTTGAAAATCTTAATTAACTCAGTTACTTTTTAATATTGCACTGAAATCTATTATTTGTCCTACTTCTTCTCTTCCAGTCACAAGAATGAGCTTAACTGCCTTTCATTGACAGCTCTTGAATTTGATACCTGAAGACAAATATCATGTTTCCAAAATTTTATTCCTATTTGTTTTGTGTACTTAAAATCTACTCTAAAATGGGAATACTAAATTTCACCTCTTGATGCTATTCTTCAAACAAGATACAACAATGTATATAAAAACACACAGCATTTGCTGGGCAGCTAGAAGGCATGCTACTTCTCCCTCCCCTTCTCCTTCCCCAGGCATGGTAGCTTTTATAATATGGCATTCAAACAGAACGTGACATTTCAGATGCGTGATTACTTCCGGTACAGTGGGCTTCCTATCTTTTCCTGAGTGCTATATTTTCCTTAATGTAGCTTAAGATTACATTAGTATTTTTGGCAACAGGATCACAGTTCTTATTGATCTATATATGAACCACTCAAATCATTATGATATATTCCACCATCCTTTATTAAGAACCAAAGTGCAAAACTAAGTAATTTTCTTGATTGAATGTATCTTGATTCAACTCTACACACCAAACTCCTGGGTTAGATTTAGGTCCCAATTTTAACCTTCAATGTGTTTATTTGCTTCATCTTCCACATCTGTCACGTATTCATGGTATAATCAAAGTCACTGGTAATGCCAGTGGCAAGGAGACAACCTTGTGACCTGCCATTAGGATCCAACTTTTAGAAAGTAAAGGCATCTCAATGTCTGGCTTAGTTCATTCTCCAGAGACTATCTTAATGGAACCTAGTAGATATTTCTAGATCTTATTAACTACATAGACAAACCATGGTTAACATATTATACAATCCCGTTTCCACACACACGTTTAGGTTTTCAGCAACTTTTTGCAAAATTGAGCTATTAAATCTAAGTTAAATGCCATGTATTTTATGAGCAATGGATGTACCAAAGTGGAAGATCTATGGCTTGTGAATAGAAAAGGATTTATCAACCAGAGAGGCTATAGACTGGAAAAATTTGAAAGATTTAAAAGTTATTGAAAATGCTTAAAAAGATTTTTGTGAAAATGAAATTATAGCAAATGATAATTGAGTAAACTATCTCAAAGCCCAATGCTTTAAATTATACACTTTATTTTCAAATTGAAATATCAACTTTTATCATTCGATCAACTATTTATCAAGCACCTGCTTTGTCCCAATTTCAGTGTCAAAAAGACTAGTTAAGTGGCTGGCTTTATATATACTTTAAGAATTTAGATAAACTTTCAGTTCTTAATATGTATTATATCTAAGGAAAACTATTTGTGAAGTCTCTGAAAATAGAGCTTTAGCATATAAATTATAGTACCACTTAAAGAATTATATTTGAAACCAAATAAAGGATTTCCCTTTACAATTAAATACATTTTATTCCCAGAAAGCCAATCATAGTTTAATCTAAAAAATTTATTTAACATAGTGTACACATCTATTTCACTAATTATATAGGGGGAAATTAACAGAATTAAAGCTTTGAAAGAAAATGTGAAATATAATTAGTTGGGGTCAGTACATGTATAACCACAAGTTATAAAATCAAGGAGTATTATAACTGTTATATTTAAAAAGTTTAAAGTAGTATTTTAAATATTTCAAATAGAGTAATTTGTATTTTGAAGTCCATAGCATGGTAATTTGATATTAACAAGTTAAAAAAAGTTGGCTAACATGCAAGAGTTTCTTCATTTTGGTAATTCAGGATAAAAATAACTCAGAAAAATGGAAAAGTGTGCATTTAAAACTCTGTATATGGCAGTTAACGAAAAAAGAGAAAAAAGATTAGAGTCAAGACAACAAACCACTTGATATGAGCTATCTTACTTTTCTGAGTCATTCATCAGTACCAGTCATGATCACGCTTCAGTTGAGACTTCAATCTATATTGTTGTTTATATTCATCAGAATAAAGATCCCCTTCCACATTTTTCTTCCTACTTGTTTTTTGTGGTTATGTAGGAAAAGTTACATTTTATTTTACAAAGTGAATTACTAGGAAAAAATCTACTCTTTTTTTTTTTAGACTCATTTCTATGTTTTGATTCTGGTTTATGTCAAATTAGGTATGGTGTTCTGTGAAGGTTTCTGTACAATAGATAAAATGATAATTACATAGTGCTATCTTACTGAGGAGATGCTTTGGTTTAATTCTGAAAGACAGAAAATCCTGTTTTTTTAAATGTTTCTCATATCTCAAAATGCATAGAAAAAGGTAAATTTTAAGCCACTTTATATTCCTGGTACACAAACACAACAATGTTATAAATGTTTCATTTTCTAAAGATTTGGTTAATGCCAACAGACTTTTATTCTTCATAGAAAAATAGGTTAAAAATGAAAATTTAAAGGATCAAAACTCATTGCCTTTTTTCTACTCTCTAGTTCTGCTTTTGGTAGCTTCAATCTTCAGAGTTTTTAAATGCAGTATTTGTATATAGATGGGAAAAGAATCCATTAACTTGTAAATATGAGGTATCTAGGCCAGCAAACTGAAGGTAAAGCCTACCCATTCCCACCTTATGGCTTACCTTAATTTGCACATTACTTCTTAGAGATAAATTTAAAGGTCTATCAATAAATTTCTAATAAATTTTTCACAGAAGTACTTTGGTTGGGTTCCAAGAGTATTTAGAATGTTTTATTTCTAATGCTGCCACAATCCATTTAAAAAAATAGTTTTCTCTTATTAATACTGTCTACATTTTTAACCTACAAGTGAAATGGTTCACTACATTTCCATTAAATTACTTGTTTGAAGCTGAAAAAGACATTTGAGTCACACCATTCAGTTTGATATTTGTAAAACTTCAGTTTGTTTCCTCTATTTTTCATGTTCAAGAAATAATTTCGCAATTTCAAATCAAAGCCAACACTGCAGTGAGGAGAGCTTTTCTACTTTATTACAAAGAGAAGAAGCCTTTATGTGGTCAGAAAATACAAGATTGATCTTTTTTTCTCTTCCTATGAAACGCTGCTGTTCAAACAGCCAGAGTGAATTGTCTCAGTTCACTTCTTTAAGTCCCATCACATTCACTTGGGTATGGATGTCCTTGGCTGCTGAAAATCTGGCCCTTTTAGTGCACAGGGCGACAAAGTCCCCTGACCAGCAGTTCCAGAATGTCCCATTTTCATATATTGCATCCATGCACACCTCCTAAAAATGAGGTACAGCAGGGCAAACATTTTCCAAAATAGATGTCATATATATAATATATACACATTCGTACATACATACCTTTATTCATGTGATGTCCAAAAATTTAAAAAAAATGTACACATTTATTACAAAATCGTAACAAAGACTGGACAGTGTTTTGCTCATTCTGGAAAGATGAAGCTCAGTAATAACACAACCCTGGAAAACCATCCAGAGATTGTGGCAATATCTTTCTTCTAAACAGTCAGATATTCTTGCATTAAGCTTGGCGAAACTGCCTTTCAAAAACAGAAGGGGAAGTAAAATGAAGGAAGCAGACCTTGCTCATCTTTCCAAATGAAATACGAGAAGGATCCTCACATAAAAATGCACAAACATTTGTTATTTTATTACCAATAGTGCTACAATGAACAATGCAAAATTTGTGGTCTAATTTTGTTGAGTCTTTTGTGGGTTTTCTTTTTTACATTTTAGAAACTATGGTAAACTTCTGTCAGTGTATTTGCTTGTCTTTACAGACTCAAGTCTGTCTGCTGGCAAAAAAAGGAAATAAATGAAAAAATTCAGACCCTGCTCAAACTAGAGAAAAACAAATTACAAATTTAGTTGTTGGGCAGCACATAATTAGTAAGGCAGGACCTCAAATGGTGACCCTTTGCGTAAGCCAATTGCCAGATCCTCAAGGAATTAAAACCAGGGTGCCTGAGCCACATCAGTTCTGCAGTTATGTTGAGTATTGTGCTGAGACAGCCATACCCCAAGAAAAGGGAAGTCTTTTTTTTTTAGAAGGCTTGCTGAGCAGGGTTGTAGTTGAAGGTGGATGGCAGGTGAGGCCGTTCTTCTAATTTGTCATATTCCAGATGGAACTCCTATAAAAACAAATTCAAGAATTTAGATATCTTCCCCTTTTCATCTTATTGTCAAAATATATTTACTATACACATAAATAAAATACCCAATATATATGAATCAACGTCAACACAGATATACCAACTCTTTTTCCTGTACATAAAATACAGCTTGAAGAAAAATAATGTGCTGTAGTTTCCAACCGATGAGTACAAAAATACAGACAGGCTCTCTGTGTGTAAGTCAAGAGACTACTAATGGAACATTTGACACTGAAATGTTGTGTATTGTTTTTAACTTAAAAAAAGAGGGGGGCAATTATTATATCTCTAAATCACTGGAAATTACAGGATATTTAAAATAACGCCCCCTTCAATGAAGTATAAAAACTTAACGATTTATTTTGTCCATGAAAAAAGTTTAGAAATAATTTTCCAATTTGTCTTAATTATATTTATATTAAAAAATAAGCAGGGCCGGGTGAGGTGGCTCACGTTTGTAATCCCAGCACTCTGGGAGGCTGAGGCGGGCGGATCACGAGGTCAAGAGATCGAGACCATCCTCGCCAATCAACATGGTGAAACCCCGTCTGTACTAAAAATACAAAAACTAGCTGGGCGTACTGGTGCACGCCTGTAGTCCCAGCTACTCAGAAGGCTGAGGCAGGATAATCGCTTGAACCCGGGAGGTGGAGGTTGCAGTGAGCTGAGATTGCGCCACTGCACTCCAGCCCAGATGATAGAGCGAGACTCCATCTCAAAAATAAAATAAAATAAATTAAATTTAAAAAAAAGCAAACACATAAAATTATTCTAACCTCATTAAAATCTGGGGAAAACAACGAACTTAAAACTCACACATCGCTAGATTTTCATTTCACAAATCCAAAACCCTGACTCAAATATAAATCAACTGCCACCGAAAACTAGACAATGGTTCTGCTGTAGGAACATTTGAAGACTAACTAGATACCAGGTCATTTTAATCGAACTTTCAAAATACTATATTAACTTCATGAGTCAAGATAGAGACGCAGAATAGCTATGTATATTAGAAAAAAAATGCAAACAACAAAAAATACCTCTGCAACCCCAAAAAGAGGCTCTAAAAGCCTCTTACCAATTCTACAATCTGAATCAGCACAAATTACTGCACAATTCAACTTAAAGAATTATGAAGCTTAATATGTATTATGTATTAAAGATTAAGCCAACAAGTGACATTAGCTACCATGGGTTAACATATTTTACCTTATCTGTCTGGTTTCAAACTGATTCCATGATGAGTATTTCCATTATTAAATTAAAATGAAAACCTAGACTATAATGATCAAATTTTAAGATGGAACACCAAGTGTTTAAAATTTAAAGATATTACATTTAAATAAATTTAAAGATATTATAGACCTAACAGCAGAATTTATTGAAAGCCTAATATGTGCTAAAATTAGAGACACAGCTAATTTTATTCTAATCTTTATAATAATTCTTTAAAGCAGATATCATTATTTTCATTTTGCGCCTGAAGAAAATGAGGCTTACAAGTAACTTGGCCAAGTCATACAGTAAGTGACACACATAGCATTAGGATCCAGACCCATGTGACAAAAAGCCTGTGTCTTTTGTAGTGTAACACATCATTTTTAATAGTTTCAGTCCAAGATCCAAAACATATTCATTTACTTCATTACACGGCAATCCAGAAATGCTGGAAAAATTCAGTCCCCTTCTCTCTTGGTATAAGGTGAAGAAAAAGGAAAAAAAAAAAAAAAAATTCAGTCTCCTGACAGAAGTTTATAAAGAAGGTACACCTTGGTGACTTTAGCCTGAAAAGATTGACTTCATGTGACTGGTACAGTAATTAAGGCACAGAGGTTATCTGCTTATCAGTAAAAATTAGCAAACACCAGAATCACCACCACAACCACGACATCCTGCCCTAATGCACTGTGTAGCTACTACCCTCCCTCTCCCAGCCCTAGCTAGGAATTAAAATAATCTTATTGCTTGGTTCAAGTTGAGTATCTGAATTTGTGAAGAAGAAAATTTATTCTTATTATTCTTCTGAAATTAAAATTGGCATTTTTGTTTTCAAAATGTGCAGTTACAGGGAAAAAAAGTCTAATTGTAACTTCCACAATGTGGTAAGTTACACTGAATAAGTTAACCAAAATTTTTCACATTGGTGAACTACAATGTATTACTAGGAATTCAAACTAGATTAACTTTATCAATGTACATTTTCCCCTAGAAAAATATAGTTTAAACATAAGGAGCATAAATAATTTTGATATAATTTTAAAAAATCTTCAAAGACTCTAGTGTATCAGAGATTTAGAAATTATATAGGTCAAATTTTGCCTTCCAAATTTTAAAATCTTGTTTTCCACGTATTTTTATTCTTCTTGAAATACATAAAAGTTACTTTAACTTGATTACTGGTAACGTCATTTACATGTTTATGTTATACACACACACACACACACACTACACACATGCACATCCTCCTACATTCTGTAGGATCAAGTGTCTATCTACTTTGTATACTACTACCTACAACTTGGAATAGTGCCAAGCCCATAGCAGGTGTGTAATTAACATATGATGAATTAATAAACACAAGCTTTCTTTGTTTTAGAAACAAAACATTTAATTTTTCTAATATTATCGAATGATACATTAGAGGGTCTATTATCTATTTGCTTTTAGTGGAAAAAAAGGATTTCTAGATTATAATACAATGATTGCAAAGGCTAGAAAGAGTTTCAAATACTTTTTAGACAACTTTTTAATAACTTAGTTCTTCTATTAATAAAATTAGGTTATGTATTCTCCAAACATTACTTGTTCAATTCAAGCAAAACTGAATGCAATGGATTCATATAGTCAAATATTATAAAAACATTAATGTAATCACTGATCTACTTATGTAGAGAAACATACACCGCAGAAGTGTTTTCTCAAATTCTCATGAAATGTTAGCTTTCTCTTACCTACATGTTGAGTATCTCTTATCTGAGATTTTGCTTATTCTGGGAACAGAACTGTTTGGAATTTTGGAATATTTATACATATAAAATGAGATATCTTGGGGATGGGACCCAAGTCTAAACATGAAATTAATTTGTTTTATATATACTTTATTCACATAGCCTGAGGGCAATTTTATACAATGTTACTAATATTTTGTGCATAAAATGAGGTTTGTTTACACTGTACACTGAACCATCAGAAAGCAAAGGTGTAGGGTATGGAATTTTCCACTTGTGACACCATGTTAGTGTTCAGAAGTTACAGATTTTGGAGTATTCAGGTTTTAGATTTTTGAATCAGAATGCTAAACCTGTATAATAAATCCACATTAACTTAAATTTTACGAAGTAGCATACTATCTTAAATACAGTTATTAGAAATAATCTTTGAAGAAAAGTATGTATTACTAAAGTATAAGGACGTACTAATATGTAACAGTGAAATTAATGAAAAATCACATCAATATCAGACTGACATAAAAAATCTTAATTGTTAGAAATTCCGACAGATCTACGAGGTCAAATTAGGCCAAAAGAATTCTTAAATTTTAAGTCTTTGAGAAAGCTACTAATAATAAGGCAGCCTCTATCACCTAAAAATTCACTGTAGAAGAAATTATTTTAAAAAAATTATGCATGAAGATTATATATACTATCTGAATTACTGCAAACTTAAAATTAATGAAATATAAGTAATTCCAGCAAAATGACACAGGAGAACATGGCCTGCTAAAAAGTTATGAGTATCTAAAAGGAAAGAATAAGCAAAATACAATGTTAAATTAAAAAAAAAAATAGAGATAGGATCTGGCTCTGTCACCTAGGCTGGAGTATAGTGATGCAATCACAGCTCACTGCAACCTTGAGCTCCTGGGCTCAAGCAATCCTCCCACCTCAGCCTCCCAAGTAGCTAGGACTATAGGAGCACACTACCACACCTGGCTATGTTTCTCTCTCTCTCTCTCTTTTTTGTAGAGACAGAGTCTTGCTATGTTGCCCAGTCTGATCGTGAACTCCCGGCCTCAAGTGATGGTCCTGCCTCATTCTCCCAAAGTGCTGGCATTACAGGCATGAGCCACCATGCCCACCCAATATCAACATTTTAATGTATATATTATTGATTTACAGGAAATTCTGTAAATAAATAATGGATTGGATTCTAGAACTCAGGGTCACAAAATTTTTAGAGGATAAGAAATACTTCTGGTTTAGATTATCTATTCCCTTAATAAATATTACAATTACCTGAAAATAGTAAGTGATTTGGGGAAAATGCTCATACAAAATATTATGAATGGACATAAAGTATTATGAACAGACTCCAGGATTATGGTGTAGAGCAGTTCAGTACCTTTCAAGAACACCATATCAGCTATTATTAAAATATTAATTCATACTGTAGGCTTCTTACAATGAATTGAGGTTATTTAATATACATTCTTTAACTGTGAATAGTAAGGCACACCCACTTTACAGATGGGGACTCAA
This sequence comes from Macaca nemestrina, assembly GCF_043159975.1. Classification (NCBI taxonomy): domain Eukaryota; kingdom Metazoa; phylum Chordata; class Mammalia; order Primates; family Cercopithecidae; genus Macaca; species Macaca nemestrina. Next base: position 63,132,979 of record NC_092134.1, read on the forward strand.
GTTAATTTGGACATGACATATTAATGGATTTTCTATAATTTGATGAAGGCTGTTAATAAATATACTCATGAACAGGTCCCAGATTTCTTAATTCCTAATCAATATTCTGGGAAAGCACTGAACACATCCTTTAAAAAAATTTTTGAAAAATCTATTCTGTGAATATAATGTAACTTCAAAATTTTAAGTGCATGAATTTGTATTTTAATATAACCAAGAGTGAGCTGCTTATTAATATCTTAGTACCAACAATTCTGCCTGTTTTCATTACTATGAAAATAATTTTAAAGCGTGTCGTGCAAGGGACCAACAAACTATTACCTTGAAAGAGATTTCTGAGGGAGTAACTTGATGATATTATTTCTCACATTTTTCACAGTTAAAACATTTAAAAAGACAAAAGCTTAATTGTACATGAGATAGATAAAACTGAGCTAAATTATGTTTTATATATAATGTATATAAAATATGTAAATCCATTTAGATAGATATAATTTTCTTTAAAATGACATTAACCTGATTGAGGAATTGCTTTTGCGGGAAATTAAAGGGGTCCTACATTAATGCTAACATTGTTTTCTAAATATTTAACTTTATGAGAACTTAATTCTGGAAAGCTGACTTTCTCACAAGTTGATTTCCTCACACATATATCTAACTAAAATTTAACTAAAATTAGGTAGCTGTTTACTGCAAATATCCACCCCTTTTTACATATGTAAGTTTGGAATAATTTACAATAATATTGAGCAAAAATGTTCCAATTGAATGGAGAAAACTTCAGTTATTTCCTAATAAATTTTTTTTCTTCTTCCAAAGATGTTTTTGACTCCTGTAGCATCACCTAATCCACAGGTTCTTTAAATATAGTTCTGGACCAGGACCAGCATGTCATCACTGGTGTCACTTAGGAGCTTGTTAGAAATGCATTTCTCAGGCCTCACCCACAGACTCACTAAATCATAAACGATGGAGGTATGGTCCAGAAATTTGTATTTTAACAAGTTTTCCAGGTAATTCTGATACAAGCTATAGTCTGAGAACCAATGACTTAACCTAATTAACAATCAGCTCTAATTTTTTCATCCTTGCAAGAACAGTAGCTACAATCACGATGATAAAAACAATAGCAGTAAACTTCTACAACTACCAAGATGTATCAGATACCCAACATGTGCCAAGCACTGTACTCAGTATGTGTGTGTGTATATAAATATATATGAAATTTCATTTAATCTTCATAAAAACTTAGAGCAAAATCTCACCTCAATTTTACAAAAGAGGAAACAGGCATGAAAAAGAAAATTGTAGAAGGTCAAAGCATAAATAACAGCAACAGGAGTTAAATTCAAATCCATGATATAAAGGCTATAGCTTTCTACTATATACTATATATCTTAAAAAGCAGGTAACATATATGATATCTCAGGCACTATTTTTAATTAATGTGATTATTTAACTAAAAGGTTAACTCATAAATATGCTTTTTAAAAACACAATATTCACATAAATTGGAACTGTTAGAATAATTCAAATATAAAATACAGTATGTGGACTTGGTCTGAGAAGTAAAGACATTTACTACTGAGACACATCTGAAAAAAAAATGAAAGATTTAATTTCTTATGTGGATCTTATTTGGTGTTGTCTGTTAGGGGACATCTGTTTTTATTTCTTTTTTTGATTTGTTTTTTTTTGAGACAGAGTCTCACTTTGTCACCCAGGCAGTGGTGTGAACTCGGTTCACTGCAAGCTCCGCCTCCCGGGTTCACACCATTCTTCTGCCTCAGCCTCCTGAGTAGCTGGGACTACAGGCAGCCTCCACCATGTCCAGCTGATTTTTTTTGTATTTTCAGTAGAGACGGGGTTTCACCATGTTAGCCAGGATGGTCTTGATCTCCTGACCTCGTGATCCACCCGCCTCAGCCTCCCAAAGTGCTGGGATTACAGGTGTGAGCCACCGCGCCCGGCCTTTTTTTGAGTTTTACATGAACTCTTGGGATGTAAAAATTTTTGTGATAAATTATCTCTGGTAAGCATCTTACATTGTCTTCTTAAAATGTTTTACCTTTTTTAATAATAATTTTAGTAAAGCAGATTCAAACCTACAAACAAAAAAACAAATCGACAACTAAAAAATTGTCCAAAGAACTGTCAGAAACATTTTTCTTCTGTTTAAATTTATTTAAAACAAACAAATTTAACTCTTTAATTTATAGTCCTAAGAATCATTGATGGAAAATGTATCAGAAAAATCATGGAGTTGTGAAATCAGATAATGTGGGTTATATTCTCTACTAGGCAGACTAAATAAACACAAGGTACTAAATAAACACAAATATGAAACATGAATTGACACTGATGAAAATTTTGCACATGGGACAGTTAGAAAGGTGTTTAAGTGAGGAAAAGTTGCAAAACCAAAATAAAATAATCAACATTTCTCCATAGCTGATTTCTCCCCAATATTTAGCAAAACAGTCACAGAAATAGTCATGGTTAACTTTAAGCCTGTAATTTTCTTTCTTAAAATTACTCGCAAATAAACATTCAGATGTATTTCCTGCAATTAGTCCAAGTGTAAAAAGCCTGTTTATATACTGCTTTTAGAAAAATCTCATCCTTGCTTAAAGTTGCAAAAATATAAAAATATATGACTGGGGTTGCAACAGAGTATCTTTATTTTACAATGCAGTAGATACAAAAAATATTTCGAATGTTACCAAGGCTTGTGCAAAATTACAAAATCTCTTACCAAATTCAATAATGGAACTATCAGTGAAATGAACTGTTTTGGGACACTCTTCTAAGAGTGTCAAGCCAAGGAGATGGAGCGAAAGAGTTGGCAAATATGTGGCACATTATTGGAATTGGATGTATTGGTACTTACAAACAGATAAAAGAGGATGCTTCTTTTTTCAAGTTTAGATTTATACATTTGCACATGGAAAAAAATATACCTTAGCTACTTTCCTCCAGTTAAGACAGTCAAAGAAGTAATATGTTCCCCTCTCATAGGTATTGGTTTTCATTGTTGGCTCCATGCCTGGTGCCCTGGTAATCCATACTCGTTCTTCTTTGTGGTATCTCCAATCACGGTTAAAACTTCAATTTTTAAAAGAAAAGATAATTAACTTTTTCCTGTGGCTTACATCAAACATGTTCTATATTTTGTAAAGCTTTCCTCAGGGGAAAAAAAAAATTACACATAAAATAAATAAATATGAATGCTTCCTACTCATTTATTATGTTATTAAATACAACCCTATTGAAATACAGAAAAATTATTTCTTAATTTGTCCAGAAGGCACACTAATTAATACACACACCTTTATTTAACTAAAACTTTTTATACAAACAACGATTTTAAAAGTTTTATAAGCAATGTGATAAAAGCATAGGCAGACCAAATAAAGACACAATGTTACAAAACTTCACTCCTTTCTTGCTCTTCTTAACACTCAAAAGAAATTGAGGTATCTCCAACTATTCGCATTATTTGATAAGAAACTAAATACAAAGTATATCTGAATTAACTATGTAAATTCCACATAATTTTTTAAGTAACTTGAAAATAGAGTATTTTGAAAAATTATACTGAATATATTTAATTCAAATTTCAGATTCTAAATTCTCAAAACCTAAGAGAAAATCCATTACAATTCATACAAGAGTCAATGAGAATTTACACTACTTGTAAACTGAGGAAGTAGCATCCAAAGGAGGTAATGTCCCACAAAATAAACCTCCATGTAAAGAAATGCTTTCCTACCAACATAATGAGGTAGTTTTTAAGACATAAATATGAAAACAGAACTGCCAGTGATAGATGAATGAGTGCCTGAATGTATTTATTTACTCATGAACAATGAAAAGGAACAAGTAATAATCTCTATTCTCACAAAAACGAAGGAAAAACATAAAGGAAAAAACCTCTCAGTTGTGAAATGAAACAATTCATTATCAACATAGTGAATTTTATACTTTACACTATTTGATCGAAAGCCATTTATAGAAATGTTATTAGAAATGCTATGAAATACTTAAATTTGAGAAAAGTTCTCCCAATCATAAGGTCATAAATAATTACTAATAATTTACAGTAAACATGATAAACAGAATTGTCTATTGATAACAAAATGTGTTACCAACTATATGTATGAGTAACGACAGAAAACTTATTTTTAGAGCATCAGGTAAATACAGAACTGCTCAGGGAAAAAGTTATCAATGAACCAATTTCTTTACATTAATATTTGTTTATATTGGCCAATAGGCTGCTGATAATGAAAATGTGTACTTTATTTAATCAGCACTTCAAAACATACAACAAATACGCAGTGCCTTGCTTATAAGTAATAATGTTTATGAAATGATGAAATTCAATATCTAATTATTTATACATATGGTTCCACAAGGAGTAAAAACTATAGTCTTGAATCATATCGTATAACTCACATGTTTACAAAAATTAGATTCACCAAACCCATGAGTTATGTCAATTCTATGTTCTTACAAATCTGGCATTTATTAATTATTAATAGAGACAGGGTCTTGCACCATCAGCCACACTAGAAAGAGTGCAATGGCACAATCACAGCTCACTGAAACCTCAAACTCCTGGGCTCAAGCAATCCTCCTGTAGTAGCCTCCCAAGTAGCTAGGATTATATAGATGTGTGCCACCACACCTCGCTAATATTTTTCTTTATTTTTTGTAGAGATGTGGTCTTGCTATGCTGCCCAGGCTGTCCCTAACTTCTGGCCTCAAGTGATCTGTCCACCTCAGCCTCCCAAAGTGCTGGGATTACAAGTGTGAGCCACTGCACCTAGCTTCAGCATTAAGTTTGAAATTCTTTTTATGTATATAGATTATGAAGCCATGGTAAGATATGGTTTTAATCTAAATTAAATTCACTTTAATGAATGTAAAAATAAATTTCTTGATGGAGAAATAGTTCCATTTAAAGATAGCCATCATCACTTAAAGAAAGACGTTTTCGGCATAGTCAAGATCCACTATAATACAAAAGTGATTAAAATACTTTGAACATACAGCTCCACTGCTGCTAAAAGTTGTAATACGTCTCCTCCATTCATGTAATAGAGATAGAAGAGAAGGTCTTCACCATATCGGCCAAGTTTTATCGCAGCCAGCTGAAAAAGAAAAATAACTTATTCTGAAATATAAAACAAATCTGCAAATCCTAACATGTAGTTGCTATTACTGAAGTAAAAATGGAGAGATAAACAGAAACTCCCCACTTTGTAGTTGATAACTGTTATTACATGATTACACAGATAGGTAGTTATGACTCTAAAAGGCAATTTCCTCATTTAAATGACTCAAGTCATTTAAACAATTATTTCTGATACATCTATTTGATATGCTGATTGGAAGAAAAGCTCAATAAAAACTTCCAAGCAAGATCCACTACAAGGATTTAATACCCAATGGGGAAATGATGCTAACAATAGCATTGTGCTCAGAGATCTAGGACTTGTATTCAAGTCCTGGTTTTATTATTCATTAATATGACTGTGTCCTAGTTATTTAACATCTCTTAGCTTTACTTGTCAAATGTGGACAATGACACCTATGAGGGTTACTAAGAAAGTAAATAAAATGAGTGAAGGTATATGAAAGCACCTTGTAGAGTACCAAATATATAGAAGGCTTATAAAAAATGTTAACTGAATCTATATCTGACAGTGATTCACAAGTCAGTTGTATGCTTCCAGCAAATCACAGATGATGAATACAAAACCCAGAAAGAAATGACTTTTTAGTTTGTTTAAATAGATGCCTGAAAGATAACTGCTTTACATTTCTCTCCACAAGGTAGAAACATAACCGCCTACCAAGAAATTTTCACATTTAAATAAACCTTAAAAGTGTACCAAAACAACATTTTTACCTTGTTATTTGATCCTATATCTAAATACTTATTTGGCTATTACAGATTATCTGAATGTAATTTTTCTCTCCATTCATGCTATCCCTATTCAGGCAGCAGCCCCCACGTGACAAATTCTCCTAAATTAGTATTTCTCGAATTGGCAATAAGAAAAGGTTCTGGAACGCTTAGGTAACTGGAGCAAAAGAGCTCTATAGTGGGGGTGAGAGCAAATCACACAATCCACAAATAGAAAATAGGAGACCTCTCCATCTCATACTTCTTGCCTTCCATCTACTGAAGTATTAAAAGACATTGAGAAAGGTATCCCTTTTACTTGCCTGGCCACAACATCAACATCCACTTGACCACAGAACTGTAAGGCACCCTCAGAATGCTGTCATATATATATACATACACATACATATTTATACACAAATATATAACAAAAATGTATTATTTTTTCACTAAATTGTTGTTTCCCAAGGCTAAAATTTAGATATCATTGTGAATTTTTTTGGTAATAGAAACACTCAGTTCTAAAGCAAAAAGTGCCACCATTTTCTTTCTTAGATTGAAAAAAGAGAGATTAAGCTGTAATTTGTTGTTAATAATTACTTTAGAATTAGAATTTTAGGTGATTTAAAAAAATGGAAATGAAAAAATACAGAGAAAAGTCAAGGTCATAAATAGTTTTTAAAGATACAGATCATCTCATTAAAAACACTGTATCTGTAATACTTGTAAAGAAAATCTTTTTACTGCTAAGATCATAAAATAAGATTATCAGAAGGAAATTTATCAAATGTTCCAATCTAGTTTATTCCCACCAACTGTGGTTATGGTTGTAACCTGTTGTTAAATATAAGAATTTTTATTTTTTACCAGTCCTAACATTTACCATTTAACAAGTTAACATGGACATATGAAAGCATATCCCTGAGACCATTACTAATTATTTCAAAAATAGTATGCTGCCTGAACTGAAAAACACGTGAAAAATAGATAAATTCGTGCTGACTGAGTAGAATAATAAACTACACTCACCTTATCCCTAATGTGAATGTTCGTTAAGTACTCAGATGGAACATGGAAGTCTGGATAATAAAATGAAAAAAGCCTTATTAACTGATTCTCAGTTGTAAATTTCTTTTTAAAAGGCCTAAACACAAATAGATTCTCCTACCTATGTCTTGAGGTCGACAAGGTGAAGATGCCCAGGGTGATGCAAATTTGGGGTAGAGATTTCTGAATAAGGAGGAAAAGAAAACATTTTGAAATCCAAAGCAGAAAAACAGATTTCTAATTTTATTTCCGGAAAAACAAAGACTCCAAATGTAAAATGACCATCTTTACTTCTAATTCCCTTACTTGGGTTTAATGACTCATACAGAAGCAGACGAAGAATGCGTGTGTGTGTGTGCGGGGGGGGGAGGTGTATGTGTGTGTGTGCGGGGGGGGGAGGTGTATGTGTGTGTGTAAAATATGATAAGACTCCTTCCCTCAGTATTCTTGCAACACAGTATAAATAACACAACATATCACAATATACAAAACATATGATTAAAAATTTTCTACTTTTACTTGACTTCAACTCAAGATGCTTTAAATTCTTTGATACCATGCTCCCAATTTAAATTACTTTCCCACTTATTTATGTGGCAAGAAGAAAAATGAGTAACTATTTGTAAAAGTTTAAATTCATCAAATATTTACTGAGTGCCTATTATATGCCTGGCACTGTTCCAGGAGCTTATGACACGTCAGTGAACAAAACAAGATCACTGACAACATGAAACTTACTTTCTGGTAGAGGAATGGTGGATTGGAGGGAGGCAAACAAAAATCAATTAACATAATAAATAAACAACGGCCCATGTTAGAGGGAACTGGGAGGGGAGACTGGACAGATAATTATTAAATAGGGTGGTCAATTAGGTTTCATTAAGGTGGTCAGATCTGAAGATTTGAAGGCTATGAGGGAGATAATCATATTAATTATCTGGCAGAAGACTCTTCTAGTCTGAGGGAACTGCTAAAGCAACTAAGGCAGGGACATGACTGACATGTCTGAGATACAAGGTGGCCAGTGAAGCTGGAATACAGTGAACAAAGGGAAAAGCTGTTGAGGTGGGGTTAGGGGACAAACAACAATCATGTAAGACCTTGTAGGCCTGTAAAGATTTGGGGTTTCTGGTCAGGTGCAGTGGCTCACACCTGTAATTCCAACACTTTGGAAGGCCAAGGTGGGCAGATCACTTGAAGTGAGGAATTTGAGACCAGCCTAGCCAACATGGTGAAACCGTGTCTCTACTAAAAATACAGAAATTAACTGGGCATGGTGGCACATGCCTGTAATCCCAGCTACTCAGGAGGCTGAGGCAGGAGAATCGCTTGGACCTGGGAGGCAGAGGTTGTAGTAAGCCAAGATAGAATCACTGCACTCCAGCCTGGGCAACAAGAGCAAGACCCTGTCTCAAAAAAAAAAAAAAAAAAAGATTTGGGGTTTTTAATCATAATGAAACCACAAACTCTTTCTGGGTGTTGAGCAGAAGAGTAATTTATTTAAAAAGGACTCTCTTGGCTGTTATATGAAGAGATTGTATGAGAAGGGGGATAAGGACAATCAGGGACCCCCAGGGACTGGCTAATGGAGTATTCAGGCAAGAGAGAATGATTCAAACAAGGGTGGTAGCAGTTAAAAAGTAGTGAACTTTGGTCAGATTCTGTATATATTTTGGCAAAAGCCTGATTATGGGGTATAAAAGAAAGAGGAGTTAAGAATAATGTCAAGCTTCTGGAAGTACAGAGTTACCACTGACTGAGATTGGAAAGGCTGTAGACAGAGTAAGTTGGGGGGTGATAATTCAAGAAATATTTAATTAGCAATTGAATGTAGAAATCTCACACTCAGAAGTATGGAATGGAAACATATGTTTGGGATTCCTTAATATATATGGTATTTAAAACAATAAGACTAGAAAAGACCATCAAGGATATAAATGCAGAGAAGAGGAATGACACAAAGAGGTCAAGAAGAAAAGGAGGAGGTACCAGCAAAGGAAATTGAAAAAGACCAACCAGTGAGGATGATGTAAAAAATGGTGCTCTCAAATTCAAGGATGAGAATGTGTATTAAGGAGCAAGAGTTCCTCCAAGTGATCACTGAATTTAATAACATAGAGGTCATTTGGTGACCTGAATAAAAGCAGCTTTAGTGAAGTGGCAGGGACAAAATCCTGACTGAAATGGGCTTACCAGAGAATGGAGAAGACCAAGTTGGAGGAATTGAGATGATTCTTTGAAAAGTTTTGCTTCAAAGGGAAATAAAGAAATGGGAAAGTAACTTACAGAGGAGATTGGATCAAAGGAAGATTTTAAGATGAGAGAAGTAACAATGTATTTCTATGTTGATGAAAATGACCCAACAAAGTGTGAAAATCTGTTGTTAAGTAGAACGCATGGGTCAATTGCAGTAATAGGGTGGAAGACAAGAATAACGTAGATGTAGATGGCTGTAGGTAGTCAGATTTGGTGGCTAGATTGTGCTAAATGTGCTCTTCTAATTGCTTCCAACTTTCTTAGGACAGTAAAAGTAAAAAGCAAGGTCATCATTTGATAGTAAGAACAAGGAGAAAAGGTATTAGGGGTGTGCAGAAGTGTATGTAATTGCGTAAGAGAGAAAAGAGTAAATGGACTAAGCATGCAAGGTATAATTATCCCTGGTAGAATTAAGAGCCTACTTTTGAGGTTCCTGGGTACGAAAATAAAGGAAGCCCAGGCAGTGATACCATGTGTTTTTCTCTAGCAGGGCTCAGTAGCACAGGTCAGGAATGAAATAGGCAGAAACAACCAGTACTGTAGCTTTGGACATGCAAGTATAACAACATGAGAAAACGGCAAAGTAGTCACGGGATATGTAAATGAACAATTACGACTGACCACAGAATTTCATGGGTAAGAAGGGAGTTGATTACAGAGGAAGAGAGACAGGGATATGGAAGAACAGTTAAAACACAGAAGAATCAATAGATTGAAGGCCCCGGTGGAGTGAAATGATTACAGGAATTACAGTACCAGAAGAAGATAACTAGAAAATAGAAAGTGGAAATCGGAAAGCATGTGAGCACAGATTTTAAAATTGAGAGACTGCAGTTACTAACAATGACTAGGTCAAAGGGATAACTAAAGGAGTGGCTGAAGTATACTACAGGACAAAAATTCCTGGAGGAAAGAAATTTAAGGAGCTGAGATTTCAGGATTGTGGAAGGTGTGTGTATATATATACACATACATACACACACACATATACATACTTGCACATGCACACACATGCACACACACACACACAGACATATAAAATGCCAAATTATAAAAGGAATACTGCAGAGTGCCAGTGATCTAAGAGCTAATATGCAAGCGAATGACCCAGAGAAAAAACAGATTACAATGAGTAGCAGTAGGTGAGACAATTTGATGACATGATATTAAAAACTGGAAGTCTGAAGAGGTATTATATACAGACATGGAAAAACAGAAAAAACTTACTCAGGAGAGTTCAGATTGAGGCCTAATGTTGTTAAGTCACTTCCTAATGCAAGATGTACCATTCCTGGGTCTGTCTCTGCTGCCCTGATAAATGTTAACAGGCCAATCATTCCAAATTGGTCCGTCACCATCCCTTGAGGAATGTTAGTAACCCGACCTGGGTAGAAAAAACACAGTTGCTTTTATTTTCAAGGAAAAGTTAAAAAAAAAAAAAAAAAAAGCATTCTATAACATCTTTGACATAGATTTCTAGAGTCCCACCATCAGGTAACACCTGGATCCCTTTTTTCTGCTGGTTATTATTTTGTGTTGTTGAACTTTTATCTCCAGGGAATTTGGGTCCATCTGTACTTGAAGTTGTCTTGCCAGATGTATTCAAATTCTAGCATGAAAAAAATTAAATGTGACATTAAAATTTGTTAAGTATACAAAAAAGTTCACATATTAATACCTTGCTATTCATTCTTTATTATATTTAAATTGGTAGTAAATTATTACCTGTTTTTCAAGTTCTATAGAAAATTGTTTCCATCATTGTTCCATGGTATACAAATAAATCCTATATCATCCACATTTGAGTATTTAAAGAAAAAGAAATCAAGGGAAAATATTCTTATTTATCTCAGATCTTCAGTCACAGAAAAAAAAATCTATCTCTTTCTCAGGTCTTTATGCTTTGGGATACACTTGAAGTTACACTCCTCAATGCTTTCATGTAAAAGAGAAACTAAATACAGTATATTACCTAAAATCACCAAAGCTACCTCGAAGATAAGTTAGAACATATAAGCTTTAAAACTTTGTACTTATTCTAATTCTTACCAATCTTCTTTATCAATTATTTTAATAATATATAAACTCCCATCACACACACAGAAAAGCTATTTTCAGTGAAATGTGGAAGAAATAAACATATTTGTTAAGTCAGAAAGAAGAAGCTGAGTTGGCTGAATCAACACAGGTATAAAAATGTGTATAAATTCTTCAAGGAGAAAACTTACTCAAGAAAAACACAGCTCCTTAGAAGGCTATATTATCAAACTTCATGGGATCCAGCTGACAGGGACTACAATAAAAGTCTAAATTAACTCTGAGAAGTTCAACAGAAATTTGCAAACCTATATGAAATAGGAAAAAAATAGGCTATCTTCTAAGTTATAAAGCTTTTCCACATTCTTCAGAAGTTAGATTATTACAGATATCAAGATAAAACAGTTTTGTAACAGTATTTAGTAAGTAACTGTTAATATAAGAGAAATCTGAAGGGAAAAACTACATCACTCACTCACATAGTTCTCAGTTACTTACAGATTTACTGTCATCATTACTTGATGTTGGATCTTTATAGCTGGAGCCTGGTAATGCTGGAAAATCTTCATTGTGTATTGAGAAGTCCTGGGATTGTTCATTTGCTGGTTTTGTTACCATTCCAACTATGTAATGAAAATAATCCGGAGAATTGCAATTGATACTTATGATATTTTGCTACAGATTATAAAGTTAACTTTCCTCATGATAATACACCAAAAGTTTTCTTTTTTTTAATGCTATGAAAGCGTACTTCAAAAAATTAGTATCCAGGGTAACAATGAAGAACTAAATTTTCATTTACTGATTAATAACTCAACATACAAAATAATACAAGGGAAATCAATAGTAATCCTGTACATCTACTGTCATGCGTAGGTGCTTAAAAATTTAATTTGATATTGGATTAATTATTAACAATTTTGGTTTAAAAGCTTGTTTTATTTAAATATTTGACTAGATATAAATACCAGTTAACTGTCAAATACAAATGAACAAAATAAAATTTAAAAGAATATGTCAGTATTCTACTTGAAAGCGACTTACAGAGTGAGCAAATTGCAATCAATTATAAAACAACTCCATATTATTTCAGATTTTCTTGGACTCCATGTTATAGATGTAAAACATGCAAGAACTGGGAAATAATCCTCCCACTATACTTGGCATTAGTCGGGCCCTTATTGGAGAACAATATCCAGTTTGGGGCTCCACAATTCAAGAACGATATGGAGAAACTAGAGATGGTCCAAGGAGAGCAACGGGAATGATTAAAGGGATGAAAAAATGGACCTATGAGGAAAGGTTAAAAACATTAGAGTCTGAACTGAGAATCAAGTAGCTAGGTACTCAACTTCCAGGGCAGATCATTTTTTCTTTTAATTTTGGGGAGACTAATTTGGAAACTTTAGAATATAAACAATACATTTTTCCCTTCTTCATATACTGTTATTTGTATTCATATCTGAATGGCACAGAAATCTTTCTTGGTTGAAAATGTGATCAAATATTAATTCTATCTTAAAATAATGGATGAACTGATTCTTTTAAATTCACCGTTTTGTTACTGGTCTCTATCAGGTTTTCCCAAAAGAAAAAAACTATGTGATAAAAACAGTATAGCCACATTGCTGTCACAGAATTTTCATGCCCAAATCGTTACACTGTTATTGCATATGTTTCCCCTCCTTTATTTCTGTTTATCCCTGATTAGCCAAATCTCTTATCTATTAGAGACAGTGAAAAAGGGTGATGAAGGATATTAATGGAGACCAAGAGTCTGCATAAGCTATACATGACCCATGAGCAATGGTTTTCAACAGGGGACAATTTTTTTTCCCCAGGTGACATCTGCCAATGTCTGAAAACATTTGTGTCTGTCACAATAGAGGCTGTGGGGGTTGGAAACAGAGAGTGCTACTGGCATCTTGTAGGCCAAGGCCAGGAATGTTGCTTAGCATTCTATATAAACACCACAGCCCCCCAGATCTCCTCTCTACAAAGAATTACCTGGCCCAAATGTCAACAGTGTGGAGGTTGAGAAACCTTGGCTCAGAAAAACATCTTCAATGTATAGTCAGTCATTATTAATCACCAGGAATATATTCTTTTGAAAAAATGTGTGATCAATTAAGGAGAGAAAAGGCAGACCACAAAAATAAATCACCTAAGGTAAACTAAGGCAGGGATAACAGAAGAAAATAACTTCTGAATACCAATGAGGACTTCCTCTTGGGTTTTTGTACAAAGTTTTCCCATTTAACTTTGCTACCATGGTATTCTGGGAAGAAAAATCACTTTTAATATATCAATTCTGAAAAAATTACACTAACCTGATTAGAAAATGCAAACATATACGTATACACAAACATATGTATATGTACATGTAAATGCATGTGTGTGCACATACAATGGAAACTTCCCACTGGTCATCATTAAAAAGCTTAATTACCATAAGGAGCTCTTCCAGCCAAGGGGTTTATTAATGGAGTTGGGTTACCACTTCCTTCCCTTCTGTTTCGGTCTGCTAATGCTGGGAAATCTGAAAGGTCCAATCCTGTCACATTTTCACTTCCGTCTAAATAATAAGAACGAACACTGGTTACTGATTCTACAAATATTTTTAAGAGACTATAAAAACCAACTATAATATAATTAGAAATGATTGTGCTTTCTTCCTAAATAATGCACAGCACTGTACAAGGTGTATGTAGCTGCTCAAAAAATACTTGCAGATTGATTTCATGTCAAAGAATTTCATGAACAATTTAGCAAAGCAATACGCAACCAGCATAATAAAAACCCCCAAATCCTAGAGATATAACAAAGAGAAGAAAAAGCATATATTTCCCCCGTGGAAGATGGTAACCTAAAATTATAGCGTGTGAGCTAACAAGAGGGAGATTGTTATGATATAACTGGTCTTTTCATTATGCTCAGATGGAGGTTGTATCTAGAATGCTTGAAGCTTCGGTTACACACAAATGGTGACAATGATAGTGCCTCCTGCAAATGGCCAGAAAGATAGCTGAGACACAGGCAGTGACGCAGAAGCCCTGAGGACTTCCACCTGTAATTGACTGCGTTCATATACAAATGTGTGTGCACACGGGTGCGGTACAAAAGGGTAGCAGTAGGGTTCCCATATATGGTAAATGGGTTGGAAATATAGAAATATGATACAAAGCCCAGAAGTTTATATTACCTATTACACAGTAGGCGCTCAATAAATATATATAGAATAAATTAAATGTATTTTTGTTCATTTTAAGTTAAAACAATCAGCTGGCTTCCTTTAAAAATTAAAATTTAACCCAACTTCTCTACTTTGTCTATTTTAATCATCTCAATTTCTTAACTTTTTAGTATTCTTATAACCTTGTGTTCTTAATTTTTGAAGAAAACTTTCTACCTTCCTTTTAGCCTGCGCTATAGCTTTTCTTTAATTTTTGTTTCACCATTTTCAGTTTATTTTGCCATTTCCCAATTAATTTTTAGTTTTCTCCAAATTTCACAATTGTAAGAATCTCAAACAGCAAATGTTATCTCAAGATTACTTCGTTGACAGAAAAACAACAGACACCATTAATTTATTAACATTCAAAGACAAGTGACAATTTCAAATTACAAGGGTAAAGGATAAATCATTCATACCTGCTGTTTACAAAAACTGCAGTTTATAAATTTATTTCTGCAGTTTAAGAACTTCGAATTTAAAAATTATCATTAAGACAATAGAAATTAAGAATTTCTATCCTGCTTCAATTTATAATTTCTCAAATTCTTTGATTATAAGTTAATTATACATTTTGAATATATATTAACTTTTAATACATATCTTTAGGTCCTCCAAGATGGAATTTAAATTTGCCATATATTATTTGAGACTATGTTTTAACCTAAAAAAGTTAATCAACCCCCAATCTATATTTTTAGGAAAGAACTGGGCATTTTCCTAGCATAAAATACGCTTAGTTAAAACAGAATTTAAAAAATAATTCTCGTTTTACAGCACTGTATAAAACCATAATGCAGAATCTAAGATGGCACTGTCAGACATCTTTACTTGTTACTTTACGTCACATTTAGGAAAAAAAAACTACAACTAAATTACAGTATGCAGATGCAGCCTGATTTCAAAGACATTAAAGTATGAAGAAATGTACATTTTAGAAACAATGGAATATACTATTTCATTCTACATCTTGAACACAAGCTACCACTTACAAATGCTAAAATTTGGAATCTTTTTTCAAAGCTTTTAATCTTGTGTGATTAATCTGTGCTGCTGAGCATACATTAACATTTAGAAATTAAAAGCTCATAGCTACAAATGACATTTCCTTATTAAATCTTCTCTCCCCTCTACAAGCGCTCCATTTCAGTGAGCATTCTTTTACCTTTCACTTCCTTTACACTTAATTCTCTCCCAATTATGCTGTTCATTTTTGCTCCTATGATCATAACATCCTTTATTTCCTTTCTCAGGAAAGGGTCAGTAGGGTGGAGAGGGTAAAACCTAAAGCAAAATAGCAACAAAGCTTCCTGTTCTCTTCTATGTGAAGCAGTTGATAAAAGAAATAAACCAAAAGACTGCAGGAATTTTTTACTGTCAAAATCAAAGTTGGTTTTCCATGTAACTAAATTTTATATATAAAACTGGATCAACAATTCATAAAGGTTAAATGCCAACATTAGTATTATTAAAACTATTAAGAAAAAATGTAAGTGTTCTATACAATTTTAAAGGTTCTCTTCAATTTGGATCTCCATAGCCAGAATGTCATACCACCCAACGTAGTCTAAGCTATAGTTCTCACAGTTGCAGGGCTGAGGACAGTAAAAGCTATGAAGCAAAATACTTTGAGGCATAAATACGAACTAAGTTAATGTGTAGGCGCTCTCTAGGTGTTAAGGAAATAATCCTGATGTTATAACACAAATTACTATGTTACCATGCCGAGTAAAAAATATATATATTTACATATCTCTCAACTATTCACTGTATTGAATTCTATTCCTATTTCTCACTGAATTAAAATCTACCATCTAGCACAATAAAAAATCCTACAGTATTTAAAGACCAGTATGTTGAATTGTTTTATATTTCATAAATCTATCATATTTTTTGTAGGGTACTAGCTCCAGAATACGCTTACCTGTTCCATTAAAAATGTTACTTGATAAGGAGTTATTCATTCCAAATGCCTGATTCCTGTTCATTCCAAATCCAGACATACTGGGTACATAGAAAATAGTTTTAGATATACAGTAAGAACACTAACTTTCAGATGAAGAAAAACAGAAGTGTATATTTTTGGTCTCTTCATATAAAATAACAATATGTTTCAAAACCAACACTAGTATTATTTTTCTGAATCTATTCTTTCTCTTTACTTGAAAACTTCTCTAAAGTCCTTCCATGAACAAATGAGAACCAGAACATTTTAGGCAGATTAGTTAAAAAACAAAATCTCAAGAATTTATTGAGGAACAGAGAACCTTGGGGAAAACAGATTCAGGGCACATTTTGTGTACTTGAAGAGTCAACTTACTGGATACCTGAATTACCTAACCTCAAAAATATGCAGGTTAGTGTTAAGATTATTCTTGCTAAATAGTTGTTTTTCTTCTTTATTGGTAAAAGCTTGCAATTATTACTTTTCATAATAGATCTTCTCTCATACAGTATCCATCTTTCCCAACTAGAATATAAACTCCTCATGGACAGAGTTTATGTCATACTCCTCCCATGTCAAACTCCTCCCTGCGTCCTCTGCCCTTTAGTGTTCAGGAAGACATAACAGACCTTCAATAAATATATAGTTGACCTGAACTGAATGGTGCGTTTTAAAACTGAATTCAGTGCTCAAAAATACATCATTCTTATCTAAATATAGTTTTATCTTTCATATACTTAAAAGAAAACACAGTCTATGGTGTCCCCAATTTTAAATTAACGCACAACTGGTATTTCGTAAATAGTTACAAATGCCTCCCTCCCTTTTTTGTAAAAGACTAAGCATGTGAAGAAAAAAAAAAAATAAGGCTGAACTTGGAGCAAGGCCAAATAATTAAGAGTGTCAATAGGAATTGTTAATGCAGATTCTATAGTGAAACCACATGTCTTTAACGTCATATATTCTTCTGATAAAAGGCACTTAGTGTATCAATGTTGTAAG
The DNA here is from genome assembly GCF_043159975.1 of Macaca nemestrina. Lineage (NCBI taxonomy): Eukaryota > Metazoa > Chordata > Mammalia > Primates > Cercopithecidae > Macaca > Macaca nemestrina. The sequence continues at coordinate 63,150,412 of NC_092134.1, forward strand.
TGGGGTTAATCTGTATGAAGATGACAGGGGTTTTTGGGTTTTGACTAAATCTATAAACTTACAACGAAACAATTTTTGGATAAAACATGCAGCTGACAAAACAACAAACACTCTAGAGAAGAGCCAGAAAGTCAATGGAAATTTTTGTTTAATAGCATATTAGAATTGCTGATGCTATTACAGGTACCATCAAACATGGAATAAGTGCTCAGAGATGAAAACAATTTATAATAAATACAATCTGCCAATAGTAGAAATAAGCAGGGTTTTAGAGATCCATGTTACATTGACAATTTAAGCAAAGTATATTTTAAAAACAGAATGTGAAAAAATACTGAAAGGTAAAATTTTAAATATACATTCAATGCCCAATACTATGAGAATGCACAAAGATAGGATAAAGTTACGACAAAGATATAAGGTTAGAAAGCTATCAAGGAGATGAGAATTTTGATAACCCTTCACAAATAACTTTTTTAAAATTTAAAAGAGCAGTAAAATTATAGATATCTAAATAAAAGCAAAACCCGGAGTTTATGGAATGAAGATTAAACAGTAAATGTGCTAAACCTATTTTAATTCAGATTTTACTAGACAGAAGAAAGTGAACCAAATAGGTATGATAATAACAACTAGATCAAGGTCATTTTGCCCCTACATTTCTCCATTTAAAAAATATACATATACATGTAGGCAATCAAGCTTAAATACCACTTTTGCAAGAAAGTGTTGTATTTCAGACATAATTCTCATACAAATTACCCAAACAGCTTGAAAATCCTAACAAAACGAGTAACTCCTCTTATTTGCAAAGTATATGCAAGACTATGCAAAGAGAAGTGAAAAAGTACAAAACCCATCTTTTTGTTTTGAATCCCTAAACATGATACCGTTTTCAAATACTATAGATGTGATCTTAAAAAGTCTTTGGTTGGTAAGTCTCCAATGCACAAAACCAAATCTTACTTGAGAAGGTATTCAAAGTATAACTAAAGCAAAGTAGTAACAGTCACACATGTCTCCAGTTCTATTCATAAGCCTAGAACTCTTACCACACAGGTAATCAACTTATTTTATAAAGAGAGGACATATCAACTAAAATTTGCCTGGTGGTGAATCCAAGAACAATCCTTTTCTAACAACAACAACAACAAAAAGTTTTAATGTGCTTTCCAAAATCAACCTGATTTTCAAGAAAACGTATTGTTTTGTGATGGGTAACAGAATCTTTGGACATAAATGCATGATGAAACACACTTTTTATTAAAGAGAAGCCACACCTCAAGAACAAAGTGAAAATATGAAAAGGCAAATCTGAGTATACCCAGAAAGACAATTATACACAGTATCAATAAACATCTTACCTGTTCACAGTAAAAGGCTGTCGAGAAGGCTGCTGCTTTGGCATACATATTATGCTTGGCGAGCTTCTGTTGGGGCTACCTAACCCTGAACTGCTCATGCTATTTGTCCTGCTAGGAATTCCAATGCCCTGACCAACCTGGGAGTGGTTCATCATATTCCTAGGATTCATAGGCAAAATACCCCTGAAAAAGAAGTCCATTATACTAAATAAGCTCTCTACAATCACTCATTAAAATTCTCTATAAATAATCAATTGGTCCAACCCTAGAATCTCAAATATACTTTCAAATTGCAGTTCTAATTTTTATTAATTCTTTAGTCATTCTAGCTCTTTGAAAAGAAAAAGTAAATAAACAAGAAAGGGCAAATTATAGTGCAACTGGCATGGTATCTAAGATGAGAGAACTACTGGTGTGACTGTGACATAAAATATAAACGTATTTCACACACATATTTAGAATAATTTCATTTCAAAGGCATATCGTTTTATCCTCTGCATACTAAATGTATAGTCTATGTCATCTGTTTTACTTTATGCTCATTAGAGCAATGGATGCGTGGTGAGGGAGCAACGATCACAATCATCTGGGGAGGAATTTTAAATTGCACATATTTCTTTGAGGAAGACAGATGCCTTTTGAAAAAGCTCCCCAGGAAGTGATTAACCCTTGATATCCACCCCACTGACAACCAGTATGAGAGCTGCAGTATAAAAACCACTTGTATTGTACTTAACAATTTGCACTGAAATAAAAAGAGCATAGGTATTTTCTTCCTCAGTGAAAGGCACTGAACCAGAAAATCAAATAATTAATTACCTTATTAAAAAATTAAAAGTTTGCTTACTCTACCAAGATACATTTTGAAAAATATTCTGGTCCATTAATAAATACCTGCTTGGAGATGGAGGCGTATGAAGTGACATTGTTGGTACCCCTGTTGTTGGCGTGACGTGGCTCGGTAACTGAGTGCCTTGTGATAAGCTGCGATTTAACTGAGGGGTATTGTTGCTCATCCCCCTCATTGGAAGGCCTAGTGCACCTAATAAAAAAATTCAGAAGAAGGAAATTCATTGCCATCAGGAATGAAATTGTTATCCATCTTCTGGAGTTGGCAATTTAAGACACTTTTAATGACCTAACATAGTACGCAAATTTTAAATGGATATATTTGATTCATTCCAAATAAACTCTGATTTTAACAAAAAAATATGTTCTAGTCTGAAATTTAATATTATGAATGGATATTTCTTTCATATTCCTATTTTTCATATTTCAATTTCATTATAAAGTATATCAATGACTAACAAATAAGTTACAATATTATGAATAGATATTGCTCTAAAATTTTCTTAAAGGCCTATTTGCACATATGTACATGTGTACATACAAAGAGGCCATTATGAAATTTTGCAATCATGTGTTTTTATGTCTTTATTCACAACTAATGTATACAGAAAGACATTTAACCCCACTTTGCTGAAGTAGTTTTAATTTTATGTGATCCTTTAAAAATATATTTTAGAAAAAGCCAATTTACTATTTATACGTATTTCTCAACATTACTATTTTTACAACCCCAACATAAAATGCCAGCAACTGTTAAAAAAACTCAAACTGATATACCTATAAAAGATAAAATTTTAAAACATTTAAAAAGATGTCAAAATATAATGGCCCTATATTTATCTAGTACCCCTGGAGCCAGGTGTGGTGATGGACTATACATTCTAATAGGTTTATTTATTTTTTTAAAGACTACTAAGAGTTTTATCATTCCAATACAAAACAAAACAAAACACTTTGGATAAATTATTTTTTAAAAAAATTTCCTGAGTTTTCATTCAGTTTATAGGAATTATATTTTTTTTAATAATCCAGGATAATTATCAGAGACAGCATATGTTTATTTTGTTTCCTTTTATGCTTCAAAGTCAAGAAGTACAGCTATCACTTACGCTGTCATATCTGTCTACGAATTCCTCCTCCTTTCCTCTATCATCCTGACCTACACTTTTTAGTGCTTTCTATTTCTAGTCTGCTTCATCAACCAAACTTATTCTGAACTAGAGATTAAATAAAAGGGATAAGATAGAGTGAGAGCTAATCAGTAAATAGATGACTTCAGTGCTAGGGACTTAAGGTGATTTTATCTTTTGGCATAATAATGTTTCACCTTCTAACCTAGGGATAGGAGTGGTTAGTGAGTATCTCACTGATTGTTATCTTAAATTTGGCAGCCTGTATCTCAGCTTGTAGCCTAACTTTGCCTCTCAACTGAATGAATCCAATCAATCTAATTCAATATAGCTAATATATTCTACGTATATACTTTTCACTCAAGTTTCATGAAGACCCAAGCTTGGTTCTGCCTTTCTGTAAGACACTTTAAGGGAACTGGCTTAGATTACATGTACACTGTTATGTATGTCTACAATCACCGTAAGTTTTGTGACTATGAGAATGCCACTAGCTGTAGCCACTTTCTCTGAATCTGGGACAAAATAAGGAAGAATAAGAGATTAAAAATCAGCCTGCTTAAGATTTCTTCTGAAGAAATCTGTCTTTTCCCTCCCTAAAGCACACCATTTTTCTTTAAGGCTTTCTAGGTGTGCTCATAACCATCAACATGATACTTTTCACATCATTCATTCAACAAACATTTAATGAATGCCTACTATGTAACAAGCATTGTGCTAGCTGCTGGGGATACAGCAGTGAACACAACAGAAAAGGCCCCTACCCTCAGGGAGCTTACATCCTACTCCCTAAACATGCTGTCCTGAAGTCAGCTATAGCTGCAAATTTTCCTCAGGAATGTGTTTCTCACAGTTACTGACCACCAAGATATGTCAAACAATTTTAGAGCCGGAAGAGATCTTAAAGATCACCTAGTTCCCATTTCCCAGACAGATAAGGAAAGTGAGCCTCATATAAGTTAACTGACTTCTCCATGGCAACACAAAGAACTAGGACTAGAATTTAGATCTCTTAGCTCCTTAATAGCAGCACTACGGGAGCCCAACAGAACTCCTGATTAGCACCCCTGTGAGTGCCTACTAATTGCAACACCTCTAATGTATTTTCCCACTGCTTTCAACCTTTTTTCTAAATCTCCACGTCTTGCTCTCTTCCCTCCATTTTCTTTCTCTCTCATCTTCATAGCTATCAGTTTTCTTTCTTGTTTTACTTTTCCTTTACTTTTCACCCTCTCTACACATTCACCACCATAAACAAACATACATTTTTCAAAAATCTAGTGCCCCTTTGGCCCCCTTTTAATAATTGTTGAGCCCTTCAGAAGGCTCACTGAGATTTGACTCCTTCAAGTCTCCACATATATATTATTCTATGCTGTATCATAAAAATTTATAATTTCAGGAATATTTTAGAGATTGGAAATTATCTGAACATCAGCAAAAAAAATCTGGAGAAGAAAACAAGAATGGTAAGGCTCTTTGGTCAATTAGGGATTGGCATCCTTGAATTGATTTTAGTGCTAAAACTGGACAGAGACCGTATGGAATAAAGTAACTTACTTTCAGTGTTTAATTTTAGCTTTCGAAAATTAATCTTCACAAAAACAGCTAACAATTTCAAAAAGTCTAAGTTTCATTTTGTTGAAGTAGTACAAAAAGATCAAAAAAGAGTACATCACTTCAAATTGGATCATCAACCCCTGAATACTCAATAATTGTTACTTTAAATTTATTTTAAAAACTGAATTTCTTTAAAACATAAAGAATTAATGGCACTGGATAGGTATATATAAAGATTTGGTTTTGGGAAACTAAATATACCAAGTCATTAACTTTGAGATGCTTGAGTCAAACTATCACAACTGAATAGGATCAAGGGGAAAAAAAAATCTAACCTCTCACTAGTATAATTAGAAACAATCACAGAAAATCATCTCTAAAATATTATGCCAAGAATAGGACATACAGCTGAAAAAAAGAAAAATAGGAAGAACTCAAGGAGTTTCTTGGCATAAAAAAACGAAAACAGGCAAAAATATAAATATGTATAAATGAGTTCCGTATGAGCAGGTGACTGGGGGGACAGTAAAATTAAAATTTATCGGGCACTTCTCAACAAAGCACTATACTACTTCATCTCACTTCCTTCTTATAATCATCTTATAAAGAGGGTTATCACCTTTTTACAAAGAATAAAAGAACAAATTTTTAAAAAAAGTTTAAAAGGTTATAATTCTGAGTCAAATTTTTCTTTCAATCTAACAACTGATAATTACAAATAATACAATATTAGGAGGACTATATGAACACATTCTAAATAGATTCCTGCCTCTTATCTGGCAGGGTGTTAGACAGTCAAAACAAATTCTTTATTGATCATTTTTCAGAAACTCTTAAAGAATATGATCTAAGAAATTATTCCATTAATTATTTTCACTGCACAAACTTTTTAACAGTTCATCCCTTAAACACTTACGGCAAAATATGTCATTCTTTATTCAATATTTTACTAGAAACAAAAAATACTAAGTTACATGAAAAAAATAAAATCATAGCAACCAAATCCTGAATATTCATACTTAAAGTCCTCTAAAATCTTTATGGGGGTAGGAGAGAGTAGTCCTTAATTGATGCCTCAAAGTGTCCCCTTTTCCATTTGCAAAGCAGCCAGCTTCCTCTAGGAACTCACTGGCATGCCCATACTAAAAAGGGCAACACAGCCGGGCGCGGTGGCTCAAGCCTGTAATCCCAGCACTTTGGGAGGCCGAGACGGGCGGATCACGAGGTCAGGAGATCGAGATCATCCTGGCTGACACGGTGAAACCCCGTCTCTACTAAAAAAAATGCAAAAACTTAGCCGGGCGAGGTGGCGGGCGCCTGTAGTCCCAGCTACTCGGGAGGCTGAGGCAGGAGAATGTCGTAAACCCGGGAGACGGAGCTTGCAGTGAGCTGAGATCCGGCCAGTGCACTCCAGCCTGGGCGACAGAGCGAGACTCCGTCTCAAAAAAAAAAAAATAAAATAAAAATAAAAAAAATAAAAAAAATAAAAAGGGCAACAGTTCTAAATGGTGCTCTATCTCAATGGCTTCTTACCTTCAACCTGTCTTGCACTTAGCTGGTTAATGATCCCTGTAAAATGATTTCCTTATGCAATTTTCTTCATTAAATTCAAAGTATTTTAGAATAGAAAAGACTCCAGAGATTATCCAAGTAGGTTACAGATCAAGAACTCACTCTAGGCATTAAGTGACTTGCTCAAGATCACAAGTAATGAGGCATAAAGACAATGATCCAATTTCTTGACTCCTATTTCAATGTCCTTTTTGCAACCAATATCATTTTCCATTTTTTAATGGTAGTTAATAATGTTTGCATCATCCAGGGAGCTTTTATGTCTGGGTCTCCTCTCCAGCCATTGTGATTTTGGGCAATCATGTCAGTGAAATTTTAAAAATTCCCTAGGTGTTTCTATGGGTGCAGTCAGGGTTGAGAACCACTGTTCTATAGTATTAAAATTCTGTCAAGACCCAAAGATGTCTTCTAACCTTAACGGACATTTCACTGTTTACATACTACATATCTGATTTATAATCTTCTTTCTTCTTTCTCTATTCCTTTTCTCAAATCTGTCCTTAACTACTCATATCTAACTCCTCACCAAGAATACTTTCCCTTCTCTTGTTCTAGAGACACAAAAGACTACTTAAAAATAAATAAGTGCTATGACCAAGGTGTTTACATGCAGTAGACAAGAAGTGTTTGAGTGCTTGTAAGAACTAACTCAGACTTGGGAATAGAGTGAGTCTGGGAGCAGAAAAATTTTCCTGGAGGGGATAGAAGATAGTATATGAATTAAACAACATATGAGACTTAGCCAGGTGTCTGGTGGTGGCAGTGGTGGGGAGTCAGGTGGGTATAAATGTTACAATAGTTCTGTCTGAGAGAATGACAAGATATATGAAAATAAGGACAAGTTATACACCTGAAGGAGGAACACTCTTTGCCTTCTATGTGCTAAGAATGCATGAGACAAGAAACATGGATGGAGCTAAGTGGCTTCAACAGCTATGAGAAGTGGCTGCTGTGCTCAAATCAGCTGAGAGTCTCAACATCTGGCTGGATCTTTAGAGGAGTGCCACAGAATCTTTACCTGTGGAACAGCTGTGTGGATCTCCCAAGTACACTCTACATTCCTCAATCTACATTTCTGCTCTAGATTAGTGGCACTCATTCACAAAGGTTTGCAGGTCTGAAAGCTTAGAAATCAATCTTGATCCCTTTCTTTCACTCCTACATCATCCAGTCCCATTAGCTCTATCTACAAAATGTCCCAAATCTGATCACTTCTCAATACCTCCACTAGTCCAAGTCATCCTATTTTTTTTTCCCTGGACTACTGCAGGAGTAGTAACATTCCCTCTCTCTCTCGCTCCATAAAAACAGGACATTTGTTATTTGCCATATTCTTACTTATATCTTGAAATAATACCTCATTGATTGTAGGTACCCAATAAATACATAATTATTAGAATGAATACATTCTATCACAATGTCTTAATTCAATAGATTCTTGGCATCTGTGGATAGCTTCGACTACGTACAAATGGCTTTCTAGGGTCATGGCATTCAGGTTTCAAAGAAACTGATGTTTTCAGCTCATGTTCACATAGTTACTCTTACAAAGTAATATAATCCTGGCTCTACTACTTACTATCCGTGTAACCCTGAGCAAATTCCTTAACGTCTTATGGAGCCGTTGTGAAGGTTAAATGAGTTAATTCACATAAATACTTAAAACTGCATCTGATACACAGTAAATAATACTCAATAAATATTAGCTCTCTCTGTGTATGAGACATACCTATGGAAAGAAAGCCAACAGGTGGTACCAAAAGTGAAGATAAAATAAGATAGTCTAATGAAGTGATAGTTTTCGCCATAAAAACAAAAACAGATGTTTTATGGTGGAAAATGTTATTCTATAGCTGTGTTCTTAAACTTGGAAAGTAGCAATGATCTTGAAATAAATCTCTCAGAAATGTGAAGACTGTACTTCTTGCTGAAATCAGTATTAATAGCCTAACAGGTTTCTCCTGTCTTGATATAGTAGGCCATTCCTAAATCTATCCCATGCTGTGGATGTTATTCCCACTGCTAAAATAAGTTTACTCACAGTGTGTTCAATGCTAATCTCAAATATAATCTCATCAGTAAATTCTTTTCCTAATCATTTTCCAAGATACGTGATTACTCCTGCCTTTGAAATATCCAAATAGTCTACAGCTGTACCATCCTGAATGCGCCCTATCTCATCTGAAATATCCAAATAACCCTGAACTTCTTACTCTACTACATAGTAAAATCATTTGTGTACTTATCCTACTAGGTTATATGAGACTGCCTCTTGTTGATCATGCATTCAACATTTACTGAGTGCTTGTCATATGCAAAGTACTGAGGATACAAAGGCAATGAAGACATGCAACAAATAATGCAGCAACACCACAGCAGTAGGTACACTATGCAGAGATGGCATAAATGAGATGATCTCTTCTACCACACATCTGCAGTATCTAGCATGGCAGAACATGTATGGTAGGGACCCAATAAGTATTTGTCAACTTTAGTTCCTACCACCTTTTTGAAGCTTTTCCATACCACTATAGATAACTTTTTTTTTTTTTTTTTGGTTCTCCTCAAGGAGAATGGTATAGACAGACTTCGCTCCCTAAAAGTCTGTCTACACCATTCTGCACATGGTATCTTTAATCTATGTGTTAGCATGATAGGTGGTTATTTAATATTTTACATATAAATATGTCCTATCTTCCCCAACTATAAAACACGTGTTCGAGACAGCAAGAAATCCCAGAGCACTCCGTACTTATTACTAAGCATTTAGTATCTGTTCAATGGTCCTACAATTTCCTAAAGCAACCAAAATATGTCATGCACCTATTTAAATAGCTGATAGCATCACTTCTGAACCACCCCACCTGTGCTCCGGGTTCTCTATGAAGCAAACAGCTTTCACATAGGTGTTCTTAAAGCAGGAGGCTAAAGAAATGTCTGCTGGAAGCATGAGACTATGTCATTGTTCTCAAGCTAGGAGTCCAGAACTTAGAAAGACAGATTTAGTTCCTCTTCCAACTAAACACCTGGGTCCTCTGAGAATTCAGATACAAATTTGTATAATGAATTCACCCAGATATTTTGCTAAGCTATATGCCTATAAGATAATATGCACATAGAAAGCACTCAGTAAATGACAGTTTCCTTTTTCTCCAATCTTACAAGGCCCTAGATCCTGTTGGTAACTAAGAAAAGGTAAATGCAACTATCAACCACTTAATTCCAATGCTTTGACTATCCAGAAGAAATTAATTCCTGGTTCCCTGTTGATTCTAATCTAGGAGACAGCTTAAGCGAGCTCATGGGTCTTGAAGCCTGTAAGGTGTACAGGAAGTCCTCACTTAATGCCATTCATCGCTCTTGCAAACTGTGATTTTAGGCAAAAAAACATACAGCAGGTCCTTGAATAATGTTGTTTCATTCAACATCATTCCATTGTAATGATGACGAGAACAAAAAATTGGTTTTGTTATATGTAGTTTTGCTTCAAGTCGCAGTTTCAAAAAACTTTTAAATGTTAAGTGAGGACTTAATTCACCTAAAAGCTTATCACACACTCAAATATAACAAATAGGAAACATTATGCAACTTGAATACAAGAGTATGCCCACTGGTTTCTATAGTTATCATTCCATGCACAGTATTCACATGAATTCTTGGATGAAAAGTCTCTTACATATTTGGATACCATCATACTATACTAGAACCGAAGACCATACGAGTCTAGTATCGCCAGCATTCTCTGGCTACCTCATGGCACTGCATAATCACTTCCACCCAAATCTAGCCAAATCCAGGTTTAAGCACTTCTGTATCTATTCCAAGATGAACTCCCTTTCTTGTTTAATCTCAGTGACTCTTACTTCTAGAGAGGGCACTCTTCCTTCTGTATCTCTTCCACTGCTAACCTTTCTAACCATCAAGAACACACAATAGATAGTAGATCTCACATTTTAATGGCACGAATTACAATTAAAGTTTGCCAACTGAATAGAATTAATAGTGGTACTCAATGCACTTGGGAAACAAAAGAACTTTTAGTTACACCAATGTCAATGTGCAATTACTATAAGTGGCCATAAGAATAACATCTCTAGGCCGGGCGCGGTGGCTCAAGCCTGTAATCCCAGCACTTTGGGAGGACCAGAAGGGCGGATCACGAGGTCAGGAGATTGAGACCATCCTAGCTAACATGGTGAAACCCCGTCTCTACTAAAAAATACAAAAAAACTAGCCGGGTGAGGTGGCGGACGCCTGTAGTCCCAGCTACTCGGGAGGCTGAGGCAGGAGAATGGCATAAACCCGGGAGGCAGAGCTTGCAGTGAGCCGAGATCCGGCCACTGCATTCCAGCCCGGGCAACAGAGTGAGACTCCATCTCAAAAAAAAAAAAAAAAAGAAGAATATCTCTAATCTACACTCACCTACTAATTCCTTCTCTCTCCATCTTTCACTCAAGTCAGTCCCTTAAGTTTTGTCATTCTGACTTAAATTATTAAAACCTTAACCCTCAAGCCCCACATGGTAGCTTGTGTTCTGCTGTCTGACAAGGTGTTTGTTCAGATTACCTACCAGCTGAATGACCTATTTGGCCTTCCTGGGTCTGTCCTAACAGACAGAAATTGGCAACCTAGACTCTTTCTTTCTCCACTAGTTATAGCTTCTAGCTTGACATCTTGGAAAGTTGATCTAAGGTTCAATTTTTCTGTACTCTATCTAACATTTAAAATGTCATTTTAAAAGAGTAAGCCATACATTCAAAATGTTGCTTCACCAATGTGACAGGATTGAACTCCAATGGAAAATGTTTGCCATACATGGCTTCTTTCTAAACTAATAAGTACCTTAAAATTCTTTTTCTAATGAAAATAAATTTGCTCATGTATTAATCTTTGTATGTCCTTAAAAACAAAAACATAAATATTTATCATACCAATGACATAACTGCATTTCACACCTAACCCATTCCATATCTTAGCCTAGTTACAATTTCACATTTGTAGGTTAAAAAAATTAGACTAGAATTTTTAAAAATCCAGATAGCTAATTATAACTATAGTAATTGCCATTATCCTTTACAAAATAACCTTAGTTTCTCAAATACAATTTTTCTCCAATCCATATCTACTTTCTGCTGTGATAAATGGTGGTCTTCCAAAAGATAAAGTAAGTTCCTTGCAGTTGCTCTAAAGAAATAAAAGGTAGCAAAAGGTAGCTTTAAAATAGCTAGATATTTCTATAGTAAGGGTTACCAGAAAGGTGAAAATCATACTAAAACACAGGGTAAGCAGAATAAATTACTAGCTAATAATAGTCCTTCAACAACTAGGATAAATATTTGTAGATAAACAACAATATTTTTTATGTAATAAGCTATGAAAATGTTTCTTGGTTTGACTGGAGAAAAACTGTTAATACAGAATAACTTTTATCTACTAATTCTGCATTAACAAAATTGTCTTCCATAGCAAAAAAAGAGAAAAGCCACAAAAGATAGACAGAAAAAGTAAATGGAAACCATGCTTGTATACAAAATAAGTTTCATCCTCCCACTTTGAATCAATTTGAAAGGTAAAGTGGTATGACAAACTATTCTGATACCTATCAAAACTTTGCTTTTCATTATACTGGGAGAGTTCCAAATCAAATTATTGATTTTTATTTGAAACTGGTTAAGATAGTCAGTCATCGGATGTCTTCATCAGTTATTCAATTATCCTATAATGTCTGATGGGAATTTATAACACTTTTAATTCCCTTCTATTAACAGAGATTACATTAACAGAAATGGGAGATCAACAGATCTGACATTAACAGAGATAAAATCATACTAATATTTAACAATTTGGGAAGTTAATTTGAGAAAATATAAAGATATTTTATTGTTTAGTTTTATAAAAATTTTATGTGATAATAGCTAACATTTATTGAGCACTTACTATGCACTAGGTTCTGTGCTAAGCGCTTTAAAAGTATTACAGCGCTTTAAAAGAAATAGAAGCCTGCAAAATGGAACAAGCATTAAACTGTTTGAGTCAAAAATCTAGATTCTATATCCAGATTGAGCTAAAGCAAAAGAAGAAATATTTCAGAAATATCTGTGAAACAAAGAACATTTTACAGACCGCTAAGTAATGAGCTTACTTAAACAGGCGCGCACGCGCGCGCGCGCACACACACACACACACACACAGAGTAGCCAATCAAATAAACTAAAAAAAGCTTTTAACTTTCTTTAATTGAAAACAGAGAATGTCTATTTTTAGTTTGTTTAGCAAATTCTTCAAAAATACTGCAAAAAAATTACAGATATAAAAGATGTTGAAATAAATTTCATTCTATGCTATATCCAAAGTAATAGCAACCTTAGGATCAATAAGATCTGAAATAATGAGATTTTGCTATGTAAGTAAAATAAAACTCTGAAAATTAAACATTTTTCCTTTTAAATCATACAATAAACCCACAAAGGAAGTACTGGTTGTTCTTTATTTGGTAGTTACTTATTTTTCTCTTTGAATAAAGTATCCCAGAATAAACACAAAATTCTTACTTTGTTGCCCGTATAAACTTGCCCCAAACTGAGACAGCTGACCTGATGTAGATGGTGATGCCAGCATCTAGAAACAAATTAATTATATTAGAGCATAAAGAAAACAGAGCATTGCAATTATACTCTACAAATCTGTGAATCATACCATAAATGTGAAAATCTAACACTTTTTCTCATTCTTCAGAAAAACATAAAACAAACGTTCTATAATAGATTCCATGCTTCTTAAGAGAATATCACAATTGGATAAAACCAAACTGTGCAAATGAAATTAATATTTAATACTGTAAGTTTTCTAAAAGTCACACTAACTTCAGCTATAGCAACACTACTATTTCACTTAGCAAGTTAAAAAAAATTATATAGATATGGTATATAATTTATATATTTGTGATATGAACTTCATGGCGCTTGTACAATGCCTTTGAATTTACTTCATCAATTTTTTTTCCTTGTAGATGTAAATTATTTGAAGATATATTATGTTCACAGAACATTCATTTTATATTCCTCATAGAAATGAAGGTAGCAGTGCTATATACTCAAAGTAAATACTGAAGCTGAGTAAATGAAAATATGTGTGTGTGCATATTTGTGTATTTGTCTTATATTAGACAACCATCAAAACATCCTAATTAAATAAGACATGAGCCATGTCATCAAGGGGCTTACAATCTAGTGGGGAAAGAGAATGAATTATACAACTCATTATATTTTAAGGCACAGTGTGGTAAATGCTCTAAAGGAAACATGAAACATCACTGGAGCTACACAAAGGTATCAGGAATATAGAGAGTGGTAACATTTAGGTACATACAATGAAGGGGTCTTCCCTCAAGAATATGCAGTGTAACAAGTGTAATAAAGGTTAGTAATGTAACCAGAAACCTCCTGTACCCCCAAAACTATTGAAATTCAAAAAAATTGAACAAAAATTTAAAAATTGAACACAAAAACCCAGTATCCAGTTGTTAAAAAAAAAAAATAAATAAAGGTTTGTAATATTATTAGAGAACATAAACAGTGGTGACAGGATAACTATGAAAGGAGATAAAGTTCACCTCTATTCGGAGATAAAGCTCACCCATGTTAGGGCATAGAATGCAAAATAAATGCCATACAAGAATGGCTACCAACTATAGCAATAAAAAGAAAAATAATATTAAGCAAGAAAGTGGCAATCAAAATGGGCTTTGGGAAGATAACTCTAATAGCAGAAATGGGTTATGTTGAGATGCTAAATGACAACAGCAGAAGTGGAACTAAAAATAAGAGGCATTCTGGTGGTAGAAGTAAGAGTTATTTTATGTCCTGTTGACTAGCTGGGGTATAATCGGAAAAGGAGGAGAATGGAGACTCATAAAAGAGAGAACTATCAGAGGCTGATGTGTGGTTTCCAGGGATGGGAAATCATGCTGACACTGACACAGTTAGAAAAACCAAGAAGTGAAACAAGTATTTTTGTTTGTTTTTTCTATTTTCTCATCCTGTCTTGTGGTGCTGCAAGGTGAAACATTTAAATGGTAGAGGTTTTACAATATACATTTCATACTTTTTTCATGTCAAAATTCTAAGTTGTTTTAATTATACTAAAGTTTGCAAAAATTTTTATACAACTATAGTTTTAGACCAATGATAAACATCAGACACTCCTGAGGTAGGGCTGAGTTATACACCACTCTAAAAAAAGAAAAAGCAGTAATATTAATAAGACAGTAGTGATTATTCTAAAAAACAAAACAAAACAAAACAAACAAACAAAAAAGCATCAAACTTTACAAATATTCCCTCCCAAATCCAGAGGATGTGTAACTTAGACAATTAAACTAACATTCTTTATCTATACAACTAAACTGTATATTCTTTCCCAAGTATAACCCAACAGATCAAAAGATGCCTAATAAGTTCTTTTCTTAGGTATTATAGATTACTGTTACTGCATTAACTGAAAATATTTTGTTAAGTATATTAAAAGTTCATTTCTAAATTGCAAGAACAAGAACATATAATAAAGCTTTAGTTGATCACACAAGGGAAAAGGTTTATGGCACATGTATATCCATGTAACAAACCTGCACATTCTGCGCACGTATCCTAGAACTTAAAGTAAAATTTAAAAAAAAAAAAAAAGAAAAAGAAAGGAAGTTTTATCCTTTTTAGTAAGTTTTATTTTATGATTATGTAGTGGCCTTCTTTATTCCAAATAATGCTTGATATCTTAAAATCTGGTTTTCCTAACAGTAATACAAATCAACCATCAAAAAAGGGAGGTAAAAGATTTATATAAAATTCATAAGAATCATGATTTTCTATCATTATAAGCTATAAATAAAAAAGTATAGTTGTTTCTAAAGGCTGCAAATATAAGGTGTTGGCCAACATAAATGCATGACTTAAAACAATCCATAATGTGAATATTGTCAAAACACTTAAAACATTTTTCATCAGATATTTATGTTTATTGAATAGTTAACTCCAGACAACACACATTTTAGTCTACTTTCTCACACTGATTATACATCCATGAGTTACAAGTATGCCTGAGTATCTGCCCTCTCAAAATGGGAGGAGGGAGTAAGTAGGGAGGGGAAGCAGAGCATGAAGGTAAAGAGGCAGTGGGTCCCCAGGCCAACTACTTGACATCGAGAGCAGTAGGGTGATTCACTTACCACAGTGTGTAATATTAAATATAATTTTCTCTATGTGCCACTACCTGAAAGCGGTTAGTAAACACAGCTTTACAGGAATAATAAAAGTAGTTTAACGTTAAATTTAAGAGTTTATAACCTTCAACACATTCATGTAAAATAAGCATCGATCAGCTATACAGACATATGTTAAAATTACTGCCTCAAAATGTTTCAAAAATGCAAATATCTAATTTCTTATAAAGTCTATCCCTAAGAATCTGTACTTTTAAATTCTGAAGGCAATATTTCATGAAATAAATTGGTGCTAAAAATGGATTTAACACACAGTGAAGAAATGTGAATGTCACAGAAATGCTTTTTATGAGAGTATAGAAAACGCACAAGAAATATACTGACAGAACAGTAAGTACTATTAACAGAAAACAAAATTTATATATTTTTTAAATTCTGAAAGTTAATAATATAAAGGTAAATTTCTTAGAAAAGTATAAAACTTTAGATCAAGAAACACATTACAGTAGGGGATGCAGCACAAATAGAAAGAGCCTAGTTTTGGAGTCAGAAATAATCTGCGTTTGAATCTTGGTTCTGCCACTTACCTATGGAACAGCCAATACTCGGTTTCTCCTATAAAATGAAAATGACTACCTACCTCACAGAGCTGAAGTGAAGGTTAAATGAAATAAAATACGACATATAGTATGTGCTCAATAAATGGTAGCAGCAGCTGCTAATAATCTAATCTTCCCCTCAGTTGCAGAACTATCATTAACAGGAGTGAGGGCGGGTATTCAGACTCTGAGAAATTTATTAAATAATATCCTTAATTTATATAACTTTTTGCACAGGGTGCTAAAGAAAAGTTTATCTTTACAAATTCCAGGTAAAATAAAGCGTAGAACTTGTGTTCTCAAGAGTGGCAAAAGGTAGAAAAAGATTAATAGAAAGGTGAAAACAACAAGTTAAAGCACACTCTAAAATCATCAAAATAATCAGGTCTTCCAAATCTCTCAGAAATCTATAATGCACACAGCAGTCAAACAACGATAAAAAGCAGGAAGCAACTAGAAGAAATAGTAATGTGATTCTGGTTATTTCCCTAACCCATCACAGAGCTTCTTTATCCTTTAATACACAGAATGTCAAAGAAATCCACAAATTGTTGCAAGGAAATACAAAAAAATTTTGTTACATAAAAATTCCCTGACCATGACAGCAATTAAAAAATAATATTTGTTTTAAAATATTATTTTTAAAAGACTGTATAATATACTCAAAATTATGGTGATAACATAATTCCTAGCACTATGTTATTATTCCAGGACAAAAACCACAAATGAATTATGACTTTAACTGTATCATATCCACAAAGAGAAAAAGAGACAAAGAAAAAGGAAGAAAGCATATGCATGCACACACATAGAGTTCCAGATCTAGAGAGAAGCTAAAGAACCTTTAAAATTGGAAAACGAATGACTTAAAACATGAAACTAATGAAATGTAGCAAACAGGCACAAAAAAAGGAAAGACTATGAGAAGGTAATACATTAAAAAGAACAAGGCCAGGCGCGGTGGCTCATGCCTGTAATCCCAGCCCTTTGGGAGGCTGAGGCGGGCAGATCCCCTGAGGTCAGGAGTTCGTGACCAGCCTGACCAACAAGGAGAAACCCTGTTTCTACTAAAAATACAAAAATTAGCTGGGCGTGCAACACGCCTGTAATCCCAGCTACTTGGGAGGCTGAAGCAGGAGAATCGCTTGAACCCAGGAGGCGGAGGTAGCAGTGAGCCAAGATCCTGCCATTGCACTCCAGCCTAGGCAACAAGAGCGAAACTCTGACTCAAAAAATCCCCAAAAACAAACAAACAAAAAAGAACAAAAGGGAAAAGGGGCAAGGGAGGAGGCAGGCAGTAAAACAAAACAGTCATTAAGTCACAGAACAGGGTAGCTTACAAATCAGATAACTGACGATATGCATCTACTAGGTATTTCAAACAATTTTCATTAAACTATTCTTAAGCTTACATAAGGAACATTTGAAAAATAGTGTAATACTCAATGTAGTTAATTCCTTAGTGTTAAACACTTGAGATTCAAATTTTTTATTTAAAAAAAAAGTATGGCATTATATTATATTGTCTGAATGTCAGGTTAGAGCTGAAGTACAAATTTACAGAAAGACATATGACTGACTCAAGGAATGTTTACATTTTAAAGGTTTTTAATATTAACTGCTAACCTATTTTCTACAGTCTGTCTTAATTACAGCAGTCACTTCAGTGCCCCCCTCATAAACACTAACTATTCTCCCACTTAAAAAAAAACATCCTCCATAAGCTATGTACTATAGTTCCTATTTTACAGATGAGAAAACTGAGACACGCAGAGACAGATGTCCTAAGACACATAGCTAGCAAATCAGGTAGCTGACATAAAAATTCATACAGTAGGATTTCCAGGGCCTACATTCTCAATCACCAAAAACTAATAAAAGAGTTTTACATGGCAATTTGTTATAAAATAAATGCACAAAGTATTCCATAGGTCAGTAAAAACCAATCTGAAAAATGCAATGAAAATGGCAACTGTAAAACCCTATTAAAAGGCATAAAGAACAAGATTAAAGGGAGAAATATCCTTCTGAAAAACCATCTACATTGGTATTAATGTGCAATAACCAAAAATCATTTTTTTAAAAAAAGGATGTGGAAGATTCTTACCCAAGACGTTAAAATGGTCTACAAAGCTCTGGCAATTCAATGACGTAGTTCTGACACAGAATCAGTATGGTAAACAGAACAAGATCTTAGAAACAGGCCTAAGAATGTATGAGACACTAGCACATATAATAAAGGGATATTTTAATTAGCCATAAATGAATGATCTAACCCAGGAGTGGGCAAATTATTGTCTGCAGGACAAATCCAGCACACTGCCTGTTTTTGTAAGATACGTGAACTAAGAAAAGTTTTTACATTACAGATGGTTATATAAAGACCTATTATACAAAATAGGTTATGATTTTATGTATATCCTTGATTTTGCTTCTTGGTCCACAAAGCCTAAAATAGTTACTATTTGGTTCTTTAAGGGAAAGTTTTCTGATCCATGATTTAAAGCATAAATGCTGTCGGGGCAATTGGATAAGCTTGTAGAAAAAAAAGTATTTGGAACCCTGCAATTCACAGGTTAAACCAAAACACATTTCTAATGGACATAAATTATATGTGAAGAACAAAGTATGATAAGAAAGTAATTGGGAAATGTCTTCCTAAGTATGATCTCAAAAACAGAAGCCATTTAAAAATAAGACTGGTGGATCACATTTAATTAAAATGATACATATACGTATACTACAAATACCATTAATTAAAGGTAAAAACTGGGAAAATATTTGTAATGAATGACAAGAGGTTATTATCCTCAATACATGGAGAATGCAAACGAGTAAGACTTAAGATCTCACTAGAGAAATAGAAAATGGCACAAAAAAGGTACACAAAGGAAGAAATACAAATGACCAATAACTATGTGGAAAAGACACATCACACTGTGTGTGTGTGTAAAATTAATGATGTTTTACAGTATGTACATGAAAACAATAAGCTTTTCTATTAGCAAAGACTTAAATGTAATTGCTGGTATTCTTGTTGGCATGGAGAGTGGTGATTAGAGTAAAAACTGGTACAAACTTTTTGACGGAAAATATGTCTGTATGACCCAGAAGATTTAAATAATCGTATATTTTTAAATAAAAATATTTTAAACATAAAATCAGAATTTTAGCAATTAATTATTTCTGAGAGCATTATAGGTAATTTTTCTTCAAGTGTATTTTTAAAAATTTGTATAATTTCCCTGTGCTATTTTGTAATTTTAAAAAAGTAACAGCAACAGCAGCCAATTTATGAGGAATATATTATTACTCCCATTTTTACAGAAAAGGAAACTGAGACTTGTTGAAGTTCTGGCTAACAGGCAAAGTCAGGATCCAAACACACATATTTGTATTGCTTTAGAGTCCAAGTTCTTAATTCCTATGCCATACTATGTTGTTAATTAATGTTTTTTTAAAAAAGGTTTTGTGGAGCAAACCATTCTGTTATTTCTGTGACAACCAACTGGATCAGAATGGTGGCCAACATTTGTGAGTATGTGTGTAAGTATATATACTAATTCTGATTTTAAAATTTAGACATATAGTATTTCTGCTTTTGAGAAGACATATATCTCTTTGTCATTCATTCTCTTTATATACTTTATTTTAGATTTCAATCTGAAAGCTTCCTAACTTCCTAATTAGAATAAATGCATTCATCAGTAATAAATATTTCATTAACATTTTACAAGCAAACTTAACTTTCATTATATAATCACAGCAATACACACAAATTGTAGGTTTTTGTTTTTGTAGTTGTACTATCAAAAATATATCCCAAATTCTTTATTTACAAGGTCAACACTTAAAATAGAAACCTGTGTAAATAATAATTCAATTATAACTTACATAGCACATAGCTAAAAGGGCAGTAAGATAACAGAAAATTAGATGGCATTATTCCACAAGCTGTTAAACTACACACTAATTATGAACAAAGCCACAACACACATTAGTTGAAAAAAGTCCAATAATGCCATTGATAGTTTGTTTCCAAAATGACACAAAAATGTTCAAATCAAAATAAAAAAGGAAAACACCAAAACAGAATAACAAATGTCCTAGCATAAACCTAGTAGGTTAAGCCGATTTGTGAAATTCTGCAAAGACAAAGGAAGTGATTTACTAATGATCAACTTCAAAGAAAAACGAGGGCATTTGTTACATATCTTAGAACTTTATAAATACTTCAAACATCAGTAAAAATCTCATTAGGTTAATAACTACAGTAGATTGTTTTATACATAAGGAAATTAGACATAGCAAGTTTATAAAGGTGTGAAAGGTAAAAAAGTTGGGCAGGTGTACGAAGTATAAGAACGCAACTGGTGTGACTAGAGTGTATAGTGTATAAAGTAGCTTAACAGAATTTTAATAATTACATTCATTTTAAAATATTTTATAAATTTGCTAATTATGACTTGGTTACATTCTAAATCCTTTTATCTCAAATGGGATTATTGAACTATTAGCCTTCCAAAGCATTTAATTCATATCTCTATATCATCCATCACATTTTGAATACAGTTCTTCCAAATTTTTGCTACTGTAGTATCCTTATGGCTGAACAGAGGAGAGATACACCTGAGGTCTAGAATTACAGCTAGATGACACAGTAAGCATAAAGTTTTATTGCAGCTTGCCATTGTATCTTCAAGTCTGCATAAATCTGCTTTCTGTTCTATATCTGCATTTGTTTTAATATCAAACAAATTATTTCCCATATTGAACAAACAAACAAAAAAATCAGTGATCTAGAAGTTATACCATGTTTACTCCATGCCTTTGAGTACTTCTACCACATTATCACCATATCCCAACTTGAGAATCATGGGATATTTATTTTCCCCATTAGAATACAAGTTCATTGTCTTTGTATCCCAAAAGGATACAAGCACCAAAGGGACTAGCACTGTGCCGAAAAGATTGTCACTCAACCACAGACAGTATTCTGCGCTTGATACGCTGTTTTTCAGGAACTCAGACACAGACTTACATTGCTGAAAAAATACAACACAACTGATTAACTTACATCTTTTTCTGACCGATGTGGAAACATAGAAGACTGGCTGTAGTACATGTTTTCATCATGGTAGTCACTGTCGACCCCCTCTACAAACTTCTTTCTTGAAGCACCAAACATGCTGTTTGTCACCTAAACAAAAATATTACTTTTATCAAGGGTAATAGTTTGGAAAATGTTCAGTTTTACCTTACTCCTACATGGAAAACAGAACATGAAGGGAGCATTGTTAAGATACAGAAATTGATCAACTAATGGCTAGTGGGGCATATGATAAAGTCAGAAATCTGATTATAACAATAAAGTGTTAAGATGTTTATTTCCAGACCCTAAAAGTAGGAGAATCACATAAAGCCTATCTTAACAATTCCACTTCCTTTAAAAAAACTAAGTATCACTTACTCTTCAAAAATGGCAACCCCAAATATCATTTTCCCATACATAGATTTTTTTTTTAAAATTAAGTTTAGGTTTAATTATTCAAAATCTTCACATGCATCTTCCACCTCTGTGTATTTGCCATCACCTTATTTTCACAGTTATCTGTTTTCCCAAGCATTCATCTTTCCTTACAATCTAGATTTATTGAAATATACCATTTTTTGAATCAGTGTATATATAGTGGCATACTAGAATTTTATCTCAAGCAAGTACCTACTAACATAACTGGAGTACAATCTTTCATTGATCATACTGGTGTAAAATTATTTCAATGATATAATCTGTGTATTTGTTTGCTTTTCCAGTCTTTGTAACATCCAACGTTAGCAATTTTGAGCTCACACCAACATAAATTGTTGTTGTTTGTTATCTGTGGAGAAATGGTTCTAGGACCTCTTCCCTCATGGATTAAAAAAATCCACGGATGCTCAAGTCTCTCACATAAAATGGCTTATAATATTTCCATATAACCTACACACATCCTTTCATATACTTTAAATCATCTCTAGATTACTTATAATATCTAATACAATGTAAATACTATATAAATAGTCATTGTATTGTTCAGGGAATAATTACAGGAAAAAACAGACTGTACATGTTCAGTAGAGACACAACCATCCATTATTTTTCCCCAAATATTTTCAATCTGCGGTTGGTTGACCCACAGATGCAGAACCCACGGGTATGAACGGCCAACTGTAATTATTAAACTCTGTGCTAATTTTTATTTTTAATCATTTTTAAAACGTGACCTCTATAAAATTACCAAAACTATTAACTGACTAAAGTTATTGAAGGTCAATGTGTCTTTCTCCTAACAGTACTTTGAAAATCAAGGTAAACCAATGTTAATGAGAGGAGAGATTTTAAAGACTTGAATACAAGGTGACTATGTCTTTTCACAAGTACATTTTTGGGGAAAACTCATCTCAAATTTGGTATCTGTCTTGTACATTCATTATGACAAAGAATATTTTCTTCCATTATAAATAAGTGAACAATTTCCATGTCTCATTTCAAAAAATGCTGTAGTCACTATTATATATCAGTAGACGTGGTGAACTATGTTGCAGACTTTAAAGGCCAAACTTTATATTTAACTCTGTTGAAAGCACCTATGATGTGTAACATTTGTTATATATTTTAAGTTCCCTGTTAAATATGTAGGAAATTTAATTATTTGACTGACCTCATCCTAACAAGGTCTGAAAACCTATTCAGTCAGGGATAAATAAAGTACTTTGCTATATGTTTTTAGGCGAGTAACTGCTGGAGGTGTGAAATAAACAAAGATTTTTTTAAGGGTCTAAAAATTTATTAGAACACAGGTACTTAATCTTTTTTTGTGAAGCAGACTCCTGGTGAATTACAGAAGGCTATTCTGTAACTCTGTTATTTCAGACTAGGATCCCACATGCCTATCCACCAGCTCCCTAAGTAGCCCCTGCTAGAGGGAAAATAGATGTTTCTTAGTGAGTAATTTCAAAAAGCAAACAGTGGCAAAAAATCACTTTAGAGCTTGCAAATTAAGATTCAATACACATAAGATTTTAGAAGTTTGTTTTGTGAAAGTTGAAGATACATTTAATTATCTTTACAGAACTTTTACTGAGCTCTAATTCTAAGAAAGAATAAACATGGAAAATGCATAAAACGTACATAATTCAATAAAGTTTCAGGTGAATGTCAAGGCCTCTCTCATCAACTTTTACACACATAAATAAGCTCAAATTGATAAACTCTTCTTTTGACACTGCTTGTATAACACTTATCATCAAGACCATTATAGACTCCTAGAATTCTCAAACTGAAGTTAATTGTATAGAATTAACTTTTATGCTTAATACCTTGCAAAAAGGTTTGAAGGCAAAATTAAACATATGTTCCAGATGAAAGAAAATGAAGAAATGTTCCTTTTCCATCAATAGCAGATTTTCTCAAGAGTCACTGTGTGTGTGCACATGTGTGCGTGCGTGTGTGTTAGAGAGAGAGAGAGAGAGAGAAGAAAGAAAATATGCTAAACTTAATTTCCGTTTTGTGTGCCTTGGCACAGAAATTACACGTCAGTGACAATACTAATTATTTTTACATGACTTTGGCAAATAATTAAAAAACAAAACAAAACAAGAGAGAGACAGAGAGAGAGACGGATGGAGGGAGGGAGAAGTAAGGGTGTTTTACTTCTCCCCGACGAATGCAAGCCCCCATCCAGAGATGGGTACTGGTATGAGACAAAGAATTCTAATCCATGGCAAAATCACAAGGGAAAAGACAACACAGATTATTCATAAAGCTAGATTTATTTAAAGTGCCTGTCCTTTATTCTACATAGAATGATGGAACAAGGTAGAAGTATTTTAAAATAATCAGGGAACATAAGACTGGGATGAAAACAAGCAGAGAAGTAACTGACCAGGCAAATGCTTGAAGGAAAGCAGTCAGTTCACAGGGTCCGTAAGCCCCTCACTGGTATGGCT
This sequence comes from Macaca nemestrina, assembly GCF_043159975.1. Taxonomy (NCBI): domain Eukaryota; kingdom Metazoa; phylum Chordata; class Mammalia; order Primates; family Cercopithecidae; genus Macaca; species Macaca nemestrina. Next base: position 63,174,689 of record NC_092134.1, read on the forward strand.
CAAGCAGCATGAACTTAGGTGGTGAAGGGTAGGAACTGATGTTAAGAGAGGCTGGTTGTGGCTAGAACATATAGTGCACCTTGCAAGCCTGAGAAACTCTGGATTTTATTCTTTGTCAGATGGGAAATCAAGAGAGGATTTAGGGAAAGCTTAAGAGTAACTTAATTTTTTTTTTTTTTTTAAAGGGGTCCTAGCTACTCCATGAGGAATGGGCTAAAGAGGGTACAAAACGAAAGCAGGAAAATAGGGTGGTGAGTAGTAGTTGGACAAAGGATATACTCTGAGGCAGAAATAGTATGAATGGATGGATGGATGATATGAAAGGGTTAAACTACACCCATCTTCTCCCTGGAAGAGAAGTTAGCGTACATAGAAATCAATTTCTATACATTTCAAAGAGGATATGTCAATATTGTATCAAAATACATTGAAATTACTGGTTATAACGTATGCTAAAAAGTTAATTTGGTAAACAAAAATTTTAATAAATGACAGTCATGTGCTGCATGACATTTCAGTCAATGGTGGACCATATATATGACGGTGGTTCCACAAGATTATAAACAAGCTGAAAAATTCCTATTGCCTAGTGATGTCTTAATAGACCTAAGCAAATTTAAGAGTGTGTATATCAGTTTTTAACAAAACAAAAACATTTAAAAAGTAAAAAAAAAAAATTCAAATAGAAAAAAGCTAAGTATGAATATAAGGGAAGAAAATATTTTTGTACAGTTGTACATGTTTAAGTCAAGTGTTAAGAGTCCAAAAGATTAAATAAAAAAGTTACAGTAAGCTAAGGTTAATTCATTGTTCAGGAATGAAAATTTTTAAATAAATTTAGTGTAGCTTAAGTGTCAGTGTTTCCAATGTCCACAGTAGTATACTGTAATGTCCTAAGCCTTCACATTCACACACCACTTACTGAATTACCCAGAACAACTTTCAGTTCTGCAAGCTCCATTTATAAGTGCCCTATATAGGTGTAACCTTTTTTAAAAAATGTTTTCTATCTTAATTTCACTGTGTCCTTTCTGTGTTTAGGTATGTTTAGATACACAAATACCAATGTGTTACAACTGTCTACAGAATGCGTATAGTAATATGCTGTACAGGTTTACAGCCTAGGAGCAAGAGGTTATGTCACCCAGGTTTGTGTAAGTATGGTCCACATTCGCAAAATTGCCTGACGCATTTCTCAGAATGTACTCCCATTGTTAAGTGACATACGGCTGTAGTTTAAAATTTAATCAGACTTCATCATATATTAGATATACAGCTTTAGAATCTTTAGTGTGTACAATTTGTCAGCTTTATTCAAGCAAACAAGTGCTTGTATCTACTTTGTTAAGTGACCACCTTTTTACTTGACACTCACACCAGACTTTCTAAGAACAAGCAGCAGCACAAATTGAGATTTTACCAAGAAAGAATATATGCATGTAGCAAAATCAAAGTTCCTTAAACGTTTTTTGAACACAGATCTAAAACGTTTAATCAAGACATTTAATCTTTCCTTAGATTTCATAAGAACTAAGCAGCACATTCTAAAAAGTACACAGAGGTCAGGAATGGTGGCTCGTGCCTGTAACCTCAGCACTTTGGGAGGCCAAGGCAGGCGGTTCACTTGAGGTCAGGAGTTCAAGACCAGTCTGGTCAACATCGTGAAACCCTGTCTCTACTAAAAATACAAAAAAATTAGCCAGGCATGGTGGCGTGCACCTGTAATCCCAGCTACTCAGGAAGCTGAGGTAGGATAATTGCTTGAATCCAGGAGGTGGAGGTGGAGGCTGCAGTGAGCCAAGATCATTGTGCCACTGTACTCTAGCCTGGCTGACACTGCGAGACTCCGCATTTAAAATAAAATAAAAAATACAGAGATAAATAAGCTAATCCTCTGTACCAAACCGAATCCCCAAAAAGAACTGGCCTCAGAAAGTAACAGAGAAAGAATTAAACTGGAAGATGTAATGGAGGCACTTAAGTTGGCTGGATTTTCCCAGTATATTCCTCCTCCATTATTTAGTTTAGACTAGCTATGAATTCCTAAGGCATGACATTCCTAACATTTAAATGCAGTATTTCAAAGCCAAATGTGGTAAATCAGAATAATCATAGAAATTTACCAAAAAAAACACAACTTCAGATAATCTAACCAAGAACTTTAGAGAAGACAGTAAAGTGGTCCCTGATACAGGCAGGATGAATGGCAATTAGGGAACCCACGAAGTAAGAGGCAAGGCCTGAAGCTACATAGAGGATACAGCTCAAAATCCCTGAGATCATCACCTCAACATGACTTTGCAGCACTAGTTATCTTAGAACCCAACACAAATCTTATGTTTCAGCTTAATTTTCGCTATTCACAGTTGTTACTGTTCATGATAATCTCTGAAAAAGGTCACTTTAACTCTGAAAACTGCTGTCTGTAACCTTTGTGATCTTCAACAATTAAAATTCAAGTTGATCAAACCAATCCTACCTATTTATTGAAATTATTTATATCATCAGTATCTTTTCATCTCTACTGTCATTTCCTAGCTGATATGGTTTGGCTCTGTGTCCGAACCCAAATATCACCTTGAACTGTAATAATCCCCACGTGTCTCGGGAGGAACCCCGTGGGAGGTGACTGAATCATAAAGGCGGGTTTTTCCTGTGCTGTTCTCATGATAGTGAATAAGTCTCATAAGATCTGATGGTTTTATACAGGAGGGTTCCCCTGCACACGTTCACTCTTGCCTGCCACCATGTAAGACGTGACTGCTCCTCATTTGCCTTCTGCCACGATTGTGAGACCTCCCCAGTCATGTGAGTCAATTAAAACTCTTTCCTTTATAAATTACCCAGTCTCGGGTATGTCTATATTAGCAGCGTGAGAACAGACTAATACACTAGAACAAGCCACTCCAGTAGCCTCCAAACAGGTCTTTATTAATCTATTCTTCTTCCCCTCAATTCTACTCTCCCATATCAAAGTGATTTTTTAAAGTAAAAATTTCTTATCTTCATGGACTTGCTGATAAAAATTCTTCAACAGCACTCCCAAATCAATAAGGCTTATAAGATGTTTGCAACCTCTGACTTCTCTCCTAAGTCCCCTGACACCACAAACCCTTGCCATACCTTCAGTTACTCAGAACACAAGGTAGTTTCCATGTCATGGTCTTTGCATATGCTGATACGGCTACTTAAAATGCCCTTTCTCCCATTCTTTGAAACTTTCACACTAAGTTAGGACTCTTGTTTTATACAGTCACTGAAAACACTTTATCATAACTGTAACTATAAAATAATAAATTATTGCACCAGGCAATATTTTAAGTGCTCTAAATTTTATTTTTTAATGTAATTATCAAGATAATGCTATAAAGTAAGAAAAATTAACTATCCCTATTTTGTAGCTAAGGACCAGAGAAGTTAGGTTAACTTCCTATGGTTATATATCTGATAAACGCGGAGATGGGTTTTGAACCCAGATCAATTTGCTAGAGTCCCCCTTTTTAACCATGATAGTACACTGACTCTCAAATATACAATTAATAGTTTAATGCGTGTTTTGTTCTTGAATTTGTAAAGGGAAAAAAGGTAAGGAACAAATAAAAAGTTGGTTGGAGGAGGGAGGTCCTTATGCTGTGAACAATGGGAAGTAGGGTATACCCCAATTCGAATATTTATGTGTGTCAAAAAGATCACTTTAGCACGAGAACAAGAATGGACTGATTATGGCTGACTATAGACATGTGAGACAAAAGCCAGTCTCTACAAGACTAATCACATGTATTTTACAGAAAGTTGCATTAATTTGAGAATGAAGTTACACTTAAAAGAAATTATACCAATTACAAATTATTATCCGCCGGGCGCAGTGGCTCATGCCTGTAATCCCAACACTTTGGGAGGCTGAGGTGGGTGGATCACCTGAGGTCAGGAATTCAAGACCAGCCTGGCCAACATGGCGAAACCCCATCTCTACTAAAAATATAAAAATTAGCTGGGAGTGGTGGTGCACACCTGTAGTCCCAGCTACTTGGAGGCCGAGGCAGAAGAATCACTTGAACCTGGGAGGTGGAGGTTGCAGTGAGCCAAGATGATGCCACTGCACTCCAGCCTGGGTGACAGGGTGAGACCACATCTCAAATAAAAATCCAAGGAGGGCTTCACATAAGTAGAAATAACTATTAAAAGTTATATATACCCGGTTTCTATGTTCCCAAAGAACTAACATTTTTAGGTACTTATTAAGTATAGTGAACACAATTTAACCCTTCAAGGAATTAGGATAATTATAACCAAACTCTTAATTTCATTATAAAAGGTCTAATGTAGACATTATAGCATTACATATAGAGGACACATTTAGAACTTGTGTTAAAACAAAAACAATTCCCTAGTAGCAACTTTTTATTGTAGATTCTCTAATGTAGGGAGGAGTTTTACTGCTAACATGTTGATACAGGTGTCACATGGTAAAATCAATTGTCTCCTTCACCGCTTCATACTGAGTACCACATTTTCACTCCCAGCTGCAGAGTTTGTACTCGTTTTGCATTATACAAGATGAAGAGTGCGAACTGCAAGATATACAGTACCTGAGAACAGGGAAAAAGTTCCTTTCTCAGGCACTGTTTTCCTAATGGAGATCTGAGTAATTTAGAATTTGCCTTCTTTCTTTCGCTCTGAATTCCATATTCAGTATCAACAAACACTTAATATACAAATATGCACAAGTTATTGTCTATAAAATAGGCAGAAACTTAATAGAAAATCACAGCCAACTGCCATTAACACTCAGCTGCCTTTTATCAAGGTGTAGCCAATCAACATCTGAAACCAATCATGAGGAATCCTAATACCTGAAGACAATCTGGTGTTTTTATAATTGCCCTTTAGAGGGAAAACATGATAGGTAAAAATCTCACAGACTGCCCAAATTCTATGGAAGTAGAATATTCCTATATCAAATATTATATTGTTACAACCTGGAAATATTTGTTAAGAAAGATATTTTTGTTTTAGTAGTATTTTTCGCGATAGGATTTTAAACTGCTTATCCTGCTTCACAACTACTATAAATAATTCTAATTATATTTTAATTCTTGAAAAAGAATTTTAAAAAGGGGAGTGCTTAAGTAAAGGACAGAAAGGCATCTACACTGCACAAAATAAATTCTAGCTTCTTAAAGAACAAAGACATTAATACCTGGAAATCTTTACCAAAACAAAACAAAACAAAACTCTCTCTTCACGTGAGAAACAAATTCAAGTCCTCCTAGTTCTAGAATACTGTGGTTTCATATTTTTAATATGATATATGCATAATGAAAAGTTCATGAATTTGCTTAGGATGGATCTAAGAAAAGCGAAGATTCAGATAAATTTTAAAGTCTAGAATTACAAATCATCAAATCAATAGCATGGAAACAAATAAGAGCGACTCATTTCATATTTTTAGCCAATGCAGAATGACCATAAAGAAGCGATAAAGGCCTTAATGAATACCAAAGATAGTTAACATGTAGAAACACACACAAAAATCTATGACTGGTTGGAAACAGGCTTTAGTAGAAAAGTATGGACCTATACAAACATTTCCACAATCATTATTTTGGAGAGTAGATAAATATCCTGGCAGAGTCCTTTCCAAGGTTTACAGAAATATTTAGCATTATTTCTGTGTATTTTTGGGGGGCTCATCCAATAAAACAAGATGGCCTATATCTGAAAGATGGGGAGGGTGTGTGTGTGTGTTGGTGGGGAGAGGGGAGGGTGGAAAAAACACATCGCTCTTTCCCAACCCGGAAAACTAGAATCTGGTGTCTGAAGCTGATTATTCAGAAAATAATCCGAAAAGCCATGTACATTATCCCTTAATATGCACTCCCAAAGTCTGCAAATTCTCTAGGGAGTGTTACCAAAATGCTACAAATGCCTCCACAAGTTTGACTCTGATCTAGAGAGAATAAGTTCTGTATGTTTCAACATGAATAAACTACTTTGTGGTTTTCTAGAATCTTAAAATGTGCTGCACCAATATGCTTTATATAGATTCACACTTCAACAATCAATACATAAGCTTTAAAAGCTAAGTGCATCATCCTAAAACCAAAATTCTAATTATTCAAAAAGTGCTAATCCACAGGAAAAAAGTACACATATACCAAACTAAAAAACTAAATATAATTGGTACCTCTTATGAGCAATAAGAAGTTAAAAGTTGAGAACTCAGCCGGCACGGTGGCTCACGCCTGTAATCCCAGCACTTTGGGAGGCCGAGGCAGGCGGATCACGAGGTCAGGAGATCGAGACCATCCTGGCGAACACAGGGAAACCCCGTCTCTACTGAAAATACAAAAAAATTAGCCGGGCGTGGTGGCAGGCACCTGTAGTCCCAGCTTCTAGGGAGGCTGAGGCAGGAGAATGGCGTTAATCCAGGAGGCGGCGGAGCTTGCAGTGAGCGGAGATCGTGCCACTGCACTCCAGCCTGGGTGACAGAGCAAGACTCCATCTCAAAAAAAAAAAAAAAAAAAAAAAAAAGAGTTGAGAACTCACACAACAGAGCCTGAAATTAAAGTAGTACTTTATCTTTAAATATTAGGATGTAAAACTATAAAATACAAATGGAATGACATATAGCAGTAGAAAATTTCTACATTTAGAATACAAAACAAATCCTCTATGCATAAAGAAGGAAAATATTCTAATGAGAATATTTTAAATCCTTAAAAGAGGGTAGGCAAAGATGGGTCTGATAAAGAGGGAGGAAGGAGGGGAATATGACTATATATTGAGAAAAAAACGGGATGTACTTTGCTGAGGGAGATGTGTTTGTATAGAGCTCCCAGTTATCTAAAAAAACTCAAGAAAAAAAGGGAGATAAATTGCTGAGAAGTATTTTGAAGACTTGTTTTGAGATCTGAAATACCAAATACACTAGTACCCCAATCTCTTTTAACCCTCACATACTTTCTCTCAAGAAATTTAGCAACCATAGGCCATCTTAAGAGTCCGTTTTTCTTGGGTTTAATGTGAATGTCTTGTATGTGCAAAAATATATAAATCACATGAACATGAATTATATGGAATAGATGTAGGAGAACAAAAGAAACAAGTTTTGAAAGCTTTCTGAGAAGCAGCTCAAAAGTATGGTAGTGAAGACCCAGAGCTACATCCCTACAAAATTAAATCTGTAATGTTTAGATCATGATTTCCAGTGCAAGGCAGAGAAGGAGAAAATGCCAGGAGTGTTGACCTCTCCCTCTCTCTCTCTCTCTCTCTCTCACACACACACACAGACACACACACACACACACACACACACACACGCATGCACACAGAGGACACAGGATGTGATGAGTTTATTCATTCGTTCAACAAATATTTGCTGAATTATGTACCAGGTACCTATACTTATTTTTGTTAACTTCAAACCTAGAGATTGGTAGAAATGTTCCAGTCCTCCTGTCAAGACTTCAAGGAAGATGATGTTTGAAGTTTGTATTTTTGTAAAGATTAAAAACATAGCTACCTGCCTAATACCTCGGGAAAAAATAGCACATCTAAAGCTAGTGGAAGAAAACCAAAACTTGCCTCCTTCTGAGACCAAGTTACATATGGCAAAATTATAGCCTATGGACTTATGCCTTGCCCAACTTTTTTTTAGCTTCTTTTTTGAACATGGGTTTTCTGGACCTTTTATATAAACTGTGGAGAATATAAAGTTTAAAAAAATTTAAGAACCTTCCTTTGCATTATAATATTAATAGTTTATTAAGGTTTTTTCCTATTTCACATCTAACAAGAATTAAAATTATTTTTTCTACACTATTTTTTTAAACAATTTATGAGTTTTATGAGAAAAATAATTTATAACAAACTTTGTATTTCTAAACTAACAAAATGACTCATTGATAAAATGGCCCAACATCCACCCTCAAAATACTGATGACAGTACCATTTTTCCCCCCGCTTTCCCCACCACATACTTACCTGTGCAACTTCTTTCAACATTTGCTACTCTGGGGATTGGAAAGCTCAGAGCTGAAGGCTGAAGTGAAGAAGGAAAGGTTGGAGGGTGAGCCATGGTACCAGCCCCACACTAGGAGCTCCCCTGAGATATTACAGGAGGGTTGACACCATAGCTCTTAAGTTCAACTCCAGCAAACAGTAAGAAAGGAGTCCAACCAGAACATGATAAACGACGGGATTCTTCCGCTCTTTGAAAAATAAGGAAATCATGCTAGAAAGTTCTGAATGTCCAGTTTCAACATTTTGACTCCCTGTTCACCTCTTTATTATTCCTGAAACCCAGGTTCATCTTTTAAACTAATTCAAAGTACTAAGTTTACAAAAAAACAAACAAACAAACAAAAAAAAAAACCAGTGCTCATTATAACCTTACACACTTTTCCAGAAAATGCAAAGACAGAGCTTAGCTGGCCATCATGAAAACATGTAAGACAGTGTGTTCAAATACTTTGTGCCTATCCACTCCTTGTACACTCTCTTGCTCTCTCGAGTACTCAACATTAAATCTAAGGCTCTCATACACATTAACACCATCAACAAGCAGAATTAAAGTTGCACTATATGGATGTAATTAAAATTCCTAAAGGTGGGCCAGTGAACTTGTAAAAACTACACATAACTCTGATATAAGCACATTCCTTGGGAAAAAGTGAATTTCTTAACTGTTCCATGCTGATAAAAACAAATAAGGACCCCTCCAATTAAAAAAAAAAAAAAAAAAACTTGGCACTTTAACCAAACGAGATAACAAAGAGAAAAATTTTAAGATTTAAAAAAAAAACAATCTGAATATAGGATTTAAATAAGATATGAAATCCAGGCCAGACACAGTGGTTCATGCCTATAACCCCAGCACTTTGGGAGGCTGAGGTGGGCAGATCACCTGAGGTTGGGAGTTCGAGAACAGCATGACCAACAAGGAGAAACCCTGTCTCTACTAAAAATACAAAATTAGCCAGGCATGGTGGCGCATGCCTGTAACCCCAACTACTCAGGAGGCTGAGGCAGGAGAATCGCTTGAACCCAGGAGGCAGAGGGTGTAGTGAGTTAAGATCGCACCATTGCACTCCAGCCTGGGTAATAAGAGCAAAACTCCATCTCGAAAAAAAAAAAGGAAAAGAAAAAGATACGAAATTGATTCACTTTTACAAAAATGTTGAATCTTTGAAAATATAAAAAGTGAGTTATTAGAGAAAAATAGACTCTAAAACGAATAAAAATAGAAGCTTATTTAAGACATCTATTCAATAGCATAAATATTACTGAAGGTGACGAATTATTTTAAAACCTTTACATTTTAAAAATATAAAGAGGTATCAGAATCCTAATTTATGTTATAGGAAGTAATTAAAAATGAAAAGTATTCCTTTAGCAAGGGAAGACATGATCTTTAAAATGTTTCTAAACATCTCGCCATGTACACTAATTCAATAATCATTGAGTGAGCATCTACTACACCCAGTGCTAGATGTTAGGTATTACATTTTATACTCATATACTTTATCCCCTTCATGCTCAGAATAAAAGAACGTCAGAAATCAAAGGGAACAGAGGTGAAACACATTTACAATAGACTCCTGCACCAATACCAAGGCCTCCAAGGCCTTCACATGACCTTACTCTGTTATCTCTAGTCTCCTCTGTTAGCATTCTCCCCGTCTCTTCATGTGCTCCTGCCATACTGGCCTCCTTGCTATTCCTCAAACACATCAGACATACTCCTGTCTCTAAGCCCTTGTATTTGTTATCCTCCAGGAATGCTCTTTTTTCTAGAAATCCAGATGGCTTCCTATTCACCTACTTCAGCTATGAAGTCATCTCAGTAAGGGATTCCTTGTCTATTTAAAATTACAATACTTTGTCCCCCAACTCCTTACATTTAGTTTTACACTTCCTTAGTCTTCTCCAATCCGAGACTTATTCCAGTCTTTCCTCTCATCTTTCCCAATATTGATGTTATATCACACACACTGCAGAATGTCCTACAATTTGGGTTTGTCAGATATTTTCTCATAATTAGACTGGAGCTGTGCATTCTGAAAGCCACATCACCACAGAGGTGATGTAGTCTTCTCAAGTGTATCATATGTGATGCATGTATTCCAATATATGAGTGCGTATGATGTTAATATGTCTTATTACAGGTGAAGTTAACCTTGATCATGGTTAACGTGGTATATCTGGAAGTTTTCTCCACTGTAAACTACTAGTTTTCTCTTTTTAAATAAGAAATGTTTTGGAGAAGTACTGTGAGAAGATGCAAATACCTGTCTGTCCTTACATTTCTGTCCACTCATTATAGCATTCATCCATGAATATTGCTTGCAGTAACTATTCCGTGGTTTGTTTGTTTGTTTGTTTGTTTGAGACAGAGTCTTCCTTGTCACCCAGGCTGGAGTGCAGTGGCACGATCTCGGCTCACTGCAAACTCTGCCTCCCGGGTTCACACCATTCTCCTGCCTCAACCTCCTGAGTAGCTGGGACTACAGGTGCCCGCCACCACGCCCAGCTAATTTTTTGTATTTTTAGTAGAGATGGGGTTTCACCATGTTAGCCAGGCTAGTCTCAATCTCCTGACATTGTGATCTGCCCGCCTCAGCCTCCCAAAGTGCTGGAATTACAGGCATGAGCCACCGTGCCAGGCCTACCGTGGTGTTCTAATGGTAATTTTCTACTTTCCTTCTCTATTTAACAGAAATGCTTTAACAAAGCAAACCAAATCTTTTAAAGATTTCACTGTTAACTATGCCCACAGTGTCAAAGACTTTACATAAATGGACCCAAGTGATTCAGGTAGAAGGTGAAGACTAGTGGCTCAAACTAAAGGCTCTTCACTCCACCAAGCACATTTGTTTTAGCTTTATCACAGTGCCTTTACAAAAGTGCCTTGGTAGAAAAGAATAGGTGTAAAATTTCATGTGCTCTTAGCATTTTTGGCCCTAATAAGGGTGTTTCCTTTTTCCTTGAAAACATCTTCAAAAATTGAAGATGTTTTCTTCAAATTTTCAAAAATCCTTGAAAACATCTTCAAAAATCATATAAAAATTAGCACATTTGTTACACTGTCTTTAATTTACTGATCCAGATAAAATAATACAGAGATAATATACTATTTTATGCTATACAACACAGATTTTTTAAAGAAACGCTAATTAGTAAAATTTTTACCTCACAGCTGAGAAAATGAATGACCACTGTATCTATGAGCCTCCTGGATTCTTAAGGGAATCAGGAAATTCAGGGCAAACAGTTCAACTTTTAAGTTAAATTGACTCAGGACTGTGACAATTCTACGTAAGAACTGGAATTCATTTACTGACCTGTACTGTTGTATATTTCTTTCTAAATGACCTTAAGTGCTGAGAAATGGTCCGAAATTTGTGTATATTGCACACTATATAGTATTTTATACAACAGAAAGTTTCCAAGCCTTGTCTGAATATTGACACAAAAGCTTATTCTCTTTATCAGGAATGGTTTTCATTCATCTTCTCCACCAAAATACAGTTTTTAAAAATGAAATAGGGGTGCAGTGGCTCACACCTGTAATCCCAGCATCTTGAGAGGCTAAGGTGGGAGGATCACTTGACACCAGGAATTTAAGACAAGTCTGACATAGTGAGACCTTGTCTCTATAAAAAATTTAAGATATAGTGAGACCTTGTCTCTATAAAAAAATTTTTAATAAGAAAAAATACTTCAAAAAAATGAAACATTAAGATTTTCACTTCCAACCAAGAGAGAGTAGTGGTAGTACTAGTTGTAGCAGTAGCCCACCTAAAACAACTTGGAAATGGACAAAATATATTAAACAACGGATTTTAGACACAGGATATTAGGCCGTGCAGGACAACAATCCCTGAGACAAGAGAAAGAATCAATGAAGGCTCAACAACTACCCTTGCTTATAAGACCGGAAGAGTTTTCAGTCTGCAGTAAGGGAGAAGGATTCCAGATTGGTGGAGCCCAGCAATCTTTGTGAACTGAGGAAGTGGAGAAGAGAGTCTGGGTAATTAAAGGCAGCCAGAATGAACAGGCTGGGACACTAGACGAGAGAGAGTGGCACAGAGAAAGAGTTCTGAAAATATGCAGAGGGTCCCTCTGAGTCTTCAGCTAAGTACTGATTAGCACATGCATGTAAGGAAACTACCAGAAACTAAAAAAAAAAAAAAAAAAGCCACCTGAAAGAAACAGAAAACAATCCCCACGGCCCAGACAGGGCTGGAAATCATTTATTTTCCTACCAGCCAGAGTAGAAAAACATAATTTACATAATTCAGAAAAGAATTGTTTAAGTAGTTGAAAGAAAATTAACCCTAAAGACTACTCTGGTTCTGTTAAACAAGACCTAAAAAAAAAAAAAAAAGAGAAAAGAAAAGGATGTCTCAAAGATCAAATGGTTTCTATTATTAGTAACTGCAACCACAAGAAATCTAAGGAATATTAACACAAATACAAACATTATATAGCAGCCAACAAGATAAAGTTTCCAAAGACTGGCATCTAAGCAAAAATCACCAGCCATACAAAGAAGCAGTGAAAGAGAACAGGCAATGAGGAGGGAAAAAAAACCCAACACTCAATAGAAACAGACATAGTTTCTACCAGGAAACATGAGTAACAGAATTAGTACACAATGATATTCAAAGAGTTATAATTACATTTTGTATGTAAAAGAAGGCAGAATAATTGGCATGCCGAAGAAAAGATTAGCAAACTTAAAAACATAGTAATATTTTATCCTAACTAAAACGCGGTGAGAAAAAAAGAAAAAAAAATGAACAAAGTATCAGTAAGCTATGGGACAACTCCAGGCAAGTTGATATATGTGTAATTGGAGTCCTCAAAGGACACTGAAGACGGATAATATATTCAAATAAATAATGGATGAAAAAAATTCCTAAATTTGTATAAACATACAAATTCAAGATGCTCAACAAATCCCATGCATAAGACTTATGAAAAAATTATACCGACATAGACCTTAACAAAGCTGTGTAAAATAAGTGACAAATTTAAAAATCTTAGTATTAGCCAGAGAGAAAAAGGTATATTATATACAAAAGACTAAAGATAAGAATGACAGCAGACTTTTCATGGAAATAAGATAGTGAAGCACCATTTAAAAAATTCTAAAAGCAAAAAACCTGTCAATTTTGAACTTCAGACTCAGTGAAAGTATATTTACAAATAAAGGTGAAATAAAGACTTTTCAAACAAAACCTAAAAGAATTCATTACCACTAGAAATGCCTTAGGAAAAAAATTTTTAATCCTTTAGGCAGAAGAAAAATATTATGAAGAAGGGAAGAAAAAAAGAAGAGAAGTGAGCAAGAAAATAAAGCAGGGCAAGGGAGGGAATTAAACAAAAGAAGGGAAAGGAGAGAAGAAAGGGATAAGAAGTAAAAAGAGAAAGGAAAAGATGGGAAGAAAATGAGTCAACAAACCTATTCAATTATGAATGATAATAAAAAGCAGAAATAACATTACCACCACCCCTAAAATTACCATGAACGACGAGAAAATATAACAGAAGTCTAAGCAGAAAATGTTTCCCTTAGAAAGTGAGATTTCAGCTGAGATCTAAAGAATAATTAAAATAGATGTTTTTTGGTAGTACTACTAAGAACCCAGAACGCTCCACTAAATAACAACTAAAATTGCTCCATAAAATATTAACTTTATCCAATCAACAATACTTACTACATGCCAGACACTATTCTCAGGCGAGGATATAGTAATGAACAAAATAAACACTAACAGAGGTTACATTTTTAAGTGTACAGCTGAACCTGGAAGGGAGGAAGGGAAATTCAGCACCCTGAAACAAGAGTAAAAGCTAGAATTCCAGAGAAGCCACAAGCTTATATCCCCCTAAAGGAGAAGCTATTTAAAAAATCTTTTTATAAATCAGGTACCTTAAAATGTTACACCATGGCTGGGAGCAGTGGCCCATGCCTGTAATCCCAGCACTGTAATCCCAGGCCGAGGTGGATGGATCACCTGAGGTCAGGAGTTCCAGACTAGCCTGGCCAATGTGGTGAAACCCCATCTATACTAAAAATACAAAAAAAATTAGCCGGATGTGGTGGCAGGCGCCTGTAATCCCAGCTACTCGGGAGGCTGAGGCAGGAGAATCACTTGAACCAGGGAGGCAGAGGTTGCAGTGAGCCAAGATTGCACCATTGCACTCCAGCCTGGGCGACGAGTGAAACTCTACCTCAAAAAAAAAAAAAAAAAAAAAAAAAAAAAAAGAGCTACACCATAATTGTAATAACCCCTTAGTAAAGAATACAGCAAAAATCTTTGTTCCTGGTATTTATGGCAAGCAAAAAGTGGTGACGGAATGCTCTGAAAATTTATAGCCACAAGCAAGCATGAATTCACATTACCTATGTGGACTGCAACCTCAAGCTAATATTTTATTTGGAATTGGTTCTGCATTGGTAGTGCCTTAGGGGCTTAGCAAAAACAAGTGAAAATCCCCTTGGGAGAAATGTCCCCTTCTACCTAGTCCTCAAAGAATTCCCAGAGTTCTAAGAAACATGAAATGATAGCTTAATACACACACAAGGAAACAAAGCACAATGAGAACCAGCAGAAACAAAAACATTAGCACAATCTGTGACAACTTCCAATTGTTGGATTTATCACACGCTAAACACAAAAATGTATAAAATAATTAAAGAAATAAGATATATTGGAATCCAGATCTAAACAAAGGGATAAATGATTATATGGATACGTAAGATATACATAATAAGATTAACAAAGTTGATCTAATGGAGAGAAGCAAAGCAATACACCTGCCAATTTGGTTAATATACATTTTGTTCAAACACGTAAACAAATAATTGTATCATACAGACCACGTTCTTGAACCAAAATGAAATTACATGAGAAACCAGCAACAAAAAGATAACTAGATGAACCTGGTAAGTTAATTACCCGGAAAATTAAAAACATAAGATTAAAGAACAGTATAACAAACTCTAAGAAGTGAAAGGAGGCCGGGCGCGGTGGCTCACGCCTGTAATCCCAGCACTTTGGGAGGCCGAGGCGGGCGGATCACAAGGTCAGGAGATCGAGACCACGGTGAAACCCCGTCTCTACTAAAAATACAAAAAATTAGCCGGGCGCGGTTGTGGGCGCCTGTAGTCCCAGCTACTCGGGAGGCTGAGGCAGGAGAATGGCGTGAACCCGGGAGGCGGAGCTTGCAGTGAGCCGAGATCGCGCCACTGCACTCCAGCCTGGGCGACAGAGCGAGACTCCGTCTCAAAAAAAAAAAAAAAAAAAAAAAAAAAAGAAGTGAAAGGAAAACATTAAAGAACACTGATGAATAAAAAACAAAACTAAATTTTAGAAATAAAAAAGGCTAAAATTCGACTCCTAGTAAAACTGACAAATCACTAGCAAGTCTGACCAAATAAGGGGAAAAGGCACATAGTAAACAACCTTAAGAAGAAAAAAGATGCTACAGAGGAAAAAATATATAAGGTAGCATCATGAACAATTTCTTTACCCTGACAAAGTATATCTATTAAAAAAATCCTGTATCAAACATTATTTAATGATGACAACTTCAAAACCGGTGACAATTTCAAAACTGTCATTTCCTAATGATGTGTTTAATTACATGAACCCCCCCAAAGCCTACACATAAATTATAAAAATTAAAATGTTTAGCCACATTGATACAAAAATCAATTTTAAAAATCAACTATATTTCAATAACACCTATAACTAAAAATATTTTTTAAATTTACAACCAAGAAAAGCAACAAAAGTAGTCATAAATCAGACTAAAGATTTCTAAGTCCCTTATGAAAAAAATATAAAACTTTGAGAGAAAATACAAAAGAACTCAATATATAAATTCCGGGTTAGGAAGAATATCATATACTTATCGATTCTTCCGCAAAGAAAACTAAAGTCAATGCAATTCCACTTACAAACTCAATACTTCTTTTTGTTGTTGGAGGGGAGCATTTTCATGAATATTTTAAATTTGTCATAGAGTAAAAGACCAAGTCAAGACTCTTATGAAGAAAAGGGTAGACAGACAGACACGAAGATTTAACACAAAGCTTTAGTATTTAAGAAAACATGATATTGGTACAGGCACAGACAAACACATCAAGGTAACAGAAACATAAGAAATACATGCATATAAAGAGAAACTTGATTTATAACAGAGCTAGCACTGCTGAATAGTTAAGGAGGGTAGAACAAATTGGTACACAATGCTAATATGATAATTTAGGTGCAGAGGAAAGGAAACTGTACTCCTATCACCATGTACAAAAATCAATTTCAGGTAGACTAAATATGGAAGACAAAACAAAAAATCTTTTTTAAAAGACTATGAAGAAGAGTATCTCAATATATCAAACACAACCTCAACAGATGGAAAAAATTTTAATTCTGAAATTATCAAATGTCAGATGAATATGAGTACTGAGGATGTTCAAAATTGGTATAAACACTCCCAAACATATTTCTAGAAGACCTCTTAGGAATTGAATCTTCCTGAATTTTTAGAATACTGCTTTGTTCAGATAAACTTCTCTAACTTCATAAAGTTCTCTCCTCTGTTATTTTCACATAGTGTTTGAAAACACGATCGCTTATTTACTGAGATTTCCTGGTTCTGTTCCCCTCTCCCATTTTTGTCTGGACCTTCTCTTTCCAATGTCTCTGTTGTCCCCTTCCTGCACAATTTTAATTCCTCTCCTCAGTGGAATCCTAGAAGGACACACTGGTGGGTCATTCTCAGGAGGTCACAGAGCTACGCTGCTCCAATCACTAGCCTTACCATGGGTCCCTCACACTCACCTTATGAAGCTGACAAAATCTCTCCCAATTTCAAACTGGCTAATCGTACTTACCAGTGAATACTTGTTGACTACTTTGGGTGCTTCCATTCTCAGGTCCATCAGACATCCCAATGTCTCTCTTTTTTATACATAAAAACTGGTAACTGTAGGTCTTTTTCTTAGTTCTCACCTGCTTGTATTGGGGTTCATGGGGACACTTAGTCAACAAGTTTTGTTATAAATGTTTTCATGAGTTTTAGTTTTGCTGTCTAGTTGGTTCTATTTTTATGTGGAAATTCAGGAAGATTAAAAAAAAAAAACTAAACCTGCCACCATCAATGCTATCATCCTAGACTCCACACAAGACCTAAGAATTACCTCTTAAAAGATAACTTTGCTTGCTTCTGTATTTTCTCTGATTCACAGAAATATCTGCATTAATGCCTTAACTTTTGATTTAACGAGTACACATTTCATATTTACGATTAAGGCAAACCACTTAAATGTATTTTTTTGAAAGAGAACATTTCATATTTCATATACAAAGTCTAAGGCATACATTGCCAAAAGGAACACCAGAGTGAACACACAGGGGTGCTACTAGATATTTTATATCTTCTTAGGAAATACAGCAATATCTATCAGATAATCATGTGAATATAAGTGATTTGGACCTAATTACTTACTTAGCAGAGTTGCTTTTGGCCCAAGGGCACTATGAAAAAATTACCAATTCACTAAGGGTGCCATAAACCAGGTGTCTTAGTGAAACTTACGTTTTGGAAAACAAATGTCACCTTATTTGATGATTTCAGATGATAATAAAAAAAGTATCAGAATATATAATAAATTCAAAGAAAGGTTAACATTTAGCATCACACAGCAATGAGCAAACCAATGAGGAACTTGGGAATTCATTTAACTTGATTTGACATTACTGGTTGGCCTGAGAAAGAGGACAAAGAGAAGCCATGAACACCAGGAAAAAAAAAAAGGTCAAATTAAAAAATTTAGATTAGGCCAGTACAGTGGCTCATGCTTATAATCCCAACACTTTGGGGAGGCCAAGACAGGCAGATCACCTGAGGTCAGGAGTTCGAGACTAGTGTGGCCCACATGGTGAAATCCTGTATCTACTGAAAATACAAAAATTAGTCAGATATGGTGGTGCGTGTAGGTAGTTCTAACTACTTGGGAGGTTGAGGCATGAAAATTGCTTGAACTCAGGTGGCAGAGGCTGCAGTGAGTGAAGACGGTGCCACTGCACTCCAGCCTGGGTGAGAGAGACCCTGTCTCAAAAAAAAAAAAAAAAAAAAGGTGGGTGCAGTGGCTCACACCTGTAATCCCAGCAATTTGGGAGGCCGAGGCAGATGGATCCCCTGAGGTCAGGAGTTCAAGACCAGCCTGACCAACATGGAGAAACCCTGTCTCTACTAAAAAAAAAAAATGCAAAATTAGCTGGGCGTGGTGGCACATGCCTGTAATCCCAGCTACTCAGGAGGCTGAGGCAGGAGAATCACTTGAACCTGGGAGGCGGAGGTTGCGGTGAGCACTCAAGCGATCACATCATTGCACTCCAGCCTGAGCAACAAGAGAGAAACTCCATTTCAAAAAAAAAAATTTTTACATCACGGAGTCAAAGTGACTTCTGTTGCTAATCGTGTGATCATGACATGAACAGAGCTTTCACAATCAAAAATTTAATTATAAGAGCAACTTCATCTTAAGCAGCTGTACAAATGCAAGTAAAGGGCACATAAAAAGTCATCTATGTGAGTTTTTTCTATCCCTTTCTCTGGCTAGTGATAACATATCACAGCCATCTGGTTGCAAGACTTTCAAGAGCAAAGAAGAGAAAACTGAACCAATTCACTGGATTCAGGCTTTTTTCCTTTTTTTAAACTCATTCTGTCATTAGGTTGCTCTTATTCATCTTCACCCAACACCAAGCCACAGTAATAACTAAAAACTCAATTTTTCTTCTCTGGGTACCAGATCTGACAAATTTTCAATTAAGTATTAATTTAATAAAATTCTATCCATCTATCGATCCATCAATCGACTGATCGATCGACCAACTGACTGAGAAGGTTTTGCTCTGTCACACAGGCTGGAGTGCAGTGGTGTGATGATAGCCTACTGCAGCCTCAAACTCTGGGGCTCAAGCTATTCTCCCACATCACCCTCTCCAGTAGCTAGGACTACAGGTGCACAGCACTACACTCAGCTATGATTTTATTTCATTAAGTGTTCTTTATATTCATTATATATCTCTAATATACTATATATCATAGATTCTAAGATGCTTTGGTGCTGGTACTGTTTGTCACAACCATGACTTGAAGTCACCATAAGGTGTAAGATGCATCCTGAACTTCAGGGAGAAAAAAATGTTCAATAATGTGCCACTCACAATAAAAGAAAGGAAATACATTTAATTGTTTATTTACAATTACATTTTTATTGCAGTATAAAAGAAAAATGATCTGAATACAGCACATACTAAATGGAAATATACTTAGTGATTCATTTGTTTCTGTTTATATTAAGTAGCTTGTATTTTAAATACTCTGTATTATGGAGAAATCCTTGGTGAATTGTCAAGTAGGTGTTGAGTACTTTAGCTATATCTAGGAAATTGTTTAGGGTCTTGAGTGGGTTGAAAATTCATTATGATTTTTCCTACTCAAAATAATAAAATATGGGGCACCACTTTCCAAAAAATTGCCACACAATACATAAAAAGATGTACCTCAATATACTGAAACACATATATGTAATAAAGTTATAAAAATATAAAGAATGAAACACAAAATTAAAACTGCTGATTACTTCTGGGGAAGAGGGCAGAGGAAAGAATGGGAAACGGAAACAGCTCCATTAAGTACAATGCAGGAAAATACACATTTGTTAAAGACAAAGACGATGAATCACAGCTACACTATATAGTCACTAGTAAAGATCTGAAAAGGTACACAACAAACTCTTAAGAGTAAAGTTGTCAAGGCAAACTTTCTCATTGTTACTTTATATTCCGTATTTTTCTTCAACGTTTTGGTAATGGGCATCTGTGATTTTTAAAGTTAATAAAAAGGAAGTAAGGTATTTAATGTTGGGGAAGAAAACGGCAATACAATCATTGTTACAGTTCTCTGACATACTATAGTCCACAAAAATACAGTGTTTTAGGTTATGAATCATTCTTCAGAAACCTATGGACTAGGATGCATTAGACCCAGTTTGTAGATAATGCACTGAATGAGCTAGCATATGATGTGACCAATGACCTCATATTGAAAAGTTCCACTCAAAGTAACATCTAAATATCTTGAAAATACCTCTATTTTTCCATACCACTTACAAGGGTATGTTACCCAGTATACTTTCCATTTCTTCCTTTCCCTTCTTTCACTGTTTTGTTTAATTTTATTGGAACAATATGCACTGAACACCTATCTACATACCAGGCACCAAGCTAGGTATTGGCAGTACCAAAATAAATAGATACGGTCCCAGTTTTCAAGAAGCTTATTAGATACAGCAGTATTATCGAATTCGATTTTCTGCAATGATGGAAATGTTCTGTACCTGCACTGTTCAATACAGTAGCCATTAGCAGCATGTAGCCACTGAGCATTTGAAATGTGGTTAATGTGACCAATGAACTTTCAAGTTTATTTAATTTAAATGAGTTTAAATTTAAATAGCTACTTGTGACTAGTGCCTATGGCACTGGACTGCACAAGTCTACAGGAAGACAAGGACAAATAACCACAACTACAATGTATTATGGTAAACTCTAAACTAGAAGTATGTTAAAGGCTATGAAAGAAAGGGAAAGGAACACTGAGTCTACCATAGGGTGACGTCTGGAAAAACTGACACTTAATTCTTGAATCATGTGAACAAAGGTGAGGCATTACATGAAAATAACCAATATAAGTAAACCCTTGTGGATTTAAAACTGCATGGCAGGGAGATTAAAAGTAGTGTTGTATCACTAAATGGGAAAATCTACTACAAAGAGTAACAGGACAGATACTGGAAAGGTAAATGTATGTTAAGAAGGCCAGAATGTGGGAAGTCTAAATGTAATGTTTAGAAGCTTGAATACGCTACCTAACAAAGGGAAAGCAGGGTCAGGCAGGGTGGCTCACACCTGTAATCCCAGCACTTCCAGAGGCCGAGGCGGACAGATTACGAGGTCAGGAGTTCGAAGCCAGCCTGACCAACATGGTGAAACTCCATCTCTACTAAAAATACAAAAATTAGCTGGGCGTGGTGGCGCGCACCTGTAATCCAGCTACTCAGGAGGCTGAGGCAGGAGAATAGCTTGAACCCAAGAGGCGGAGATTGCAGTGAGTGCACCACTGCACTCCAGCCTGGGCGACAGAGTGAGAGTCCGTCTCATAACAACAACAACCCCCCCCCCCAAAAAAAAACAAAAAAGGGAAAGCCATTGATTAGTTACATTGGTAATTAAGATGGTTTATATTTGTGCATGCGCATGCTCATAGTTAGGGTAAGTTAGTCTAAATTAGAGGAAGATAAGAAAATGCTTACAAAAACTGAAGGTGCATTTCCTTGGAAAAACCTTGACAATCCAAAAATGAACCGTGAGCCATATAAATAAATTGTTTTATCTGAACTAATATGCAAGTCTATCTCTGCAAATAAACTTCAACTACTGTATTCAAACTCTGAATACCTAACTGGGCTTAAATTTATAGTAAGAAAGGAAACACACAAAGTAGATACCACCATAAAAATCAATACTTCAAACCATGCCCATTTAAAAGTCACTGTCTTTAGCACATAGCCGAGGGAATGTACCTTCCTAAACTAAATTCCTAAGGCTTTAATCAGGTCCGTAAGGAAATGAGACCTGGAGAAATGTTACAAAAATTCTTGTTAAACTCTGGAGTATTAGCCTATTATCAGAATGTTCGAATAAATACAAAGTATCTCTCAAAAGCAAAAGCCCTCAAAGATAAATGAAAATGGTTATAAACATAGACACAACAAAATTCTACTTTATCCTTGGAAAATAAATAAATTTCCTCCAAAATAGAATTTTTAAAAATCCAAAATCATTTTTATCAATTCGGAAGATTTAAGTTCTCTCTTCTAGCTATTTTGAAATATACAATACCTTGTTAATTATAGTCACCCTACTCTGCTACAGAACACTAGAATTTATCCCTCTATGTCCCTTTTCTCTTTTGTTTTTACTTAGTGATGCTAAATGCATATTGAAGTATCCTTGGAAACAGCTGTTTAAAGCTGGATTGTAAAATTATTTTATTTTTGAACCCTACTCTGAAAAGCACATGTATAGAAACAGAATTTCCTGTTAGGTATTATGATGAATATATTAAGAATATAAAAATTCTTAGACTACCAGTACAAATACAAATGTTACTTTAGTGATGAACATTCCTTTGAATTTCCCATACATTCTTATATACACATTCTATACATGTGACAAAATACCACACGTACCTCATAAATATGTACAACTATGTATCAATAAACGAAGAGAGAAAAGGGACGACATTTTGAGGCAGCAAAATCATAACCAAAAATGCGTTTTCCAGGTATGCTAAAAAACCTGGATTATTTGTAAATAATGTGACTGGAACAATGGAGTATTTTTAGTGTAGAATGAGCAAGAATAAGCAGATGTCTTCATGTATACAACCTAATTCTGTTTTCTTTCTTAACTATAAATTTTGGAATTCTATATTAATATGGTTCCATGAGACAAATTAACTACAGTGTGTAATTACATAAAAATTCTACATTCACACTTTACAAACTGGATTATGAGCACTGAAAAGCTACATAATTCAGAATCACAAAATTCTTAAAATAATTTGGCAGAACCTACCAAAAGATGCAGAAGTCCAAGAAGTGTGACCAATTAAAATCTTATGAGTCAAGGTAATTGGAAGCGGTTGGGAAGCAGGAGCTACACCTGAGTACAAATAATTAGCAAAGGCTATGTTGGTCAAGTCTATGAGGACAACTCAGAAGAAAGCTTACAGAGAAAACTGATTCAGCATAGCCTCAGTTTTCTCTGGCTTATTAAAATCATAAAGATCTGGCAAGAAACTTTAGACACCAAGTTAGAAAAAAATTCTAGAAAGGTTAAAGATGACATTATTTTTAATTAGGAACAGTGCCTAAACCAGAACCCAGATCTTATAGTCAAAGGCTCTTTGTTATACGATACACCAAAAAGACTAATTTACAATTTGCTCCACTGCTCACTTTTCCAATTTGAGGGAAGGAAAGATTAGCTGGGCTAAAATAAATGGTTAGCAGATAAACGGTTAACCAAAGCTGCTGCTATCATACTAGTTGCCTTCACAACCTAGAGAGAATGAACTGATGAGTGAAAGGAAGTGTGGGAGGTCGAGAGGTTGGACGCATATCTGTGCAGGAAGCCTAAAAGTTTATTTGTACTCAAGCTTTAAAGTATTCTGTATTCCGGATAACTAAATAAATGTGATAACAGATCACTATCAAATGAATAAAGGATATTTCCTTTAAAAAACTAAATTCAAATATGTTGGTTTTCTTTAAATCACTGTCTAATAGCACAATCTTTAAAATTCACCTTCTTTTCAAAGTTCAGAAATAGCAATGTTACATTTCCACTATTCTTTCAGCCTTCCTACACACTGAATAAGGAATGGATATGATTAACCACTTTATTAAATGAGAAAACAAGAATCTAGCATTTTAAGGACAGCAAACTAATAACAAATTCAATAGAATTTGGGTCTCTGAGCACCCTGGGTTTCTCATTTCTATTTCCTCTATACTCACTTTTGTCTACATTTCTGGGACATATACTTTGTTATCCAAAATATAGCACAAGACTTAGGGTTTAGTCTTCCAGGAATAATAAGAAATCAACACTTTCGTTTTTACTAGCTTTGAATCCAGTTATGAAGTCATAACTTGTATATCATATAATCTAAGTTTTGACAAACATCTCAGAAAACCTGATTTGACACACTAAAAGAATATACATTATGAATATGCTTTATTTTGAAAAGTGTTCCCAACTGTTTCAACTATCAAATCCAGTACTTAATTTAAAATTATAAACCCAAATTTTCAAATTGAGGTGTATCGAATTTGCTGGTTCCAATTACATATAACACATTTAAACAGTTTCAAAATAGCTACAAAACCGATAGAGAAAAAAGAAAAAAGACTGGTCTTACCTGGTAGTTTCTTTTCTCAGATAATGTATGTCCATCAGTCCTCACCATAGAGTCGTGTCCTTTCCTCACAGTACCGGAGGCAATCAAATAGAACTGTCACTCAAGGGTCGTGTCACAGGAAGGACCGCCCACCACTTCTCACTCTAGAGTGGAATTATCCAAAAGCCGTCAAAATTACTAACACATAAATATATCAACAGCAGCAAAAATATTCAATATGATACACAGAAAACAAAAAAAAGTAATTGTTCTATACTCCAACCAGTCTTCCTCATAATCATTTTCGTGGGCTAGACTAGCATACTTTATTTGCAACAGAAATTATTAAATATGAAACATTCTTCCTACCCACTTCTACTTTCTTCAATTAAGACTGTCTGCCAGACATCATACACAAGGGAGAAATTTACAGTGAATAAAAAATGAAATGGACAAAAAAGTTTACCCCTCCCACAAGTGATATTTTTTTCTTTTACATTTATCTTCTCCAGTTATCTCAAAAACATACAATTCATATTCAATCATTTAATGACAAATCCTTCCCCTCCAAATGATTATATATATGGTGATAAATAGAAAATATAAGTTACTCACACAGCTACTGATTCATTCTGTGTAGGTTTATTCCCATACAACAAAATGGGAATGCAACATATATTCAAGAGATACAAACCTAACTCAATATTCTATTAAGCTTTACTCCAAAAAGAAGAGCAAAAAATGTCAACTTCCATTGATGCTTTTGTCTTTCAGTCATCCAATTTCACGCATACTCCAATAGGGAATTCACTTTTTTTACATTGGGCGAAAAAATGATGGGGCTAATTTCTTAAACTGCAGAGATATAAATAAGTTCAAAATGACTTGCACTCGAGGTACCACCTCCCACAAAAAAAAAAAAAAAAAAAAAAAATCACTGAAGCTGAGGTGACAGCCACAAGAAATGCTATCTTTAAAATGAATATTGAAAATGAGAGTTCAAATATTCAAAGGTGGGTATACAAACAATTTGTAAATATGCATTTTCAAGACAGACATCTCTTAGCTAAGTTTGGTTAAACATTCTCCCTAAGGAAGTAGTATGTATACCTACTGAACTAATAATCTTGCTAGCCACTAAAGATTATATTCAAATTCAGAACAATTATTTAATATCAACAAACGTATTTTGTGAAGAGGTAATATATAATCTATAATTTATAAGGAGAGTGAATCAGTATTATTAAAACCAACAAACACGCATGTACATATATATATGGAGTACCTCTAAAAAGCAATCTATACGGGCAGAACATTTTTTTTTTTAAAAAACAAATCATTAAAAATGAATATTACTAAATTTAAGTTTTAAAAAGAACCCAGGTGACAAAAACCTATCTTCTGGCTCCTCTTTTATGTTTGATCACAAAGGTAGTGGGAGGTGTATTTTTACTTAAGTCTGACTATCTTACAGTGTACGTTTAGCTGAAATACTTCAAGATGTCACGCTGTATGACAAAATTGTAATTGCTGATTACCAAATTTATAAGTACCTTTGGAATTAAATATGTCTCTTTCAAAAACAACAAAGGAGTAAAGTTTTAAAAGCATATTTACTTCTATAAATGTAATCTTTATCATTTAGCAAGCAATGAGGTTTTCATAAGGAAAAGTTACCAAGTGAATTGGATATTCAGGAATTGTTAAATGATGCACATTTGGCTCCAACTCAAATTTTCACGATTGTCACAAAAAGAGAGCAAGATTATTTTATTATGCATCTTCCAAATATTAACTGTTTTAATATTAGTGTTTTATAATATTAAATTGTAAAGTAGTACTTGCTTTACCATTAATACATACATGGTGACTCTGAATTCAGCGGATAATAAAGCAAAATTTCAGTCAGTACTTACAGAATAAAATGTTTTCCTTCTTATATAATATTTAGGGTCTATGAATTACCTTCAATTATATTAATGTCAGCAAAAGAATGTTGGAAATCTACAATCAGGTAAGGTAATTTTCAATACACTAATGCTGTATACATCTTTAACATAACCTAATTATATACCAAAGGACTGAATTTTATATGCTAATACCATAACAATACATATTAATATTTAATCTGTAAGAATTTATCAGATAAAAGTTCACTTTGAAGAATTATGGATTTTCATATAAAGGGAAAATCTGTTTATTATTTGCTTTGTTTCCTCTTCTGGGGATAATTGGAAATATTTCATGGCCTGGAGTTTCAATCCATAGCCACCATACTCTAATCAATGTGGGAGCTAATATTCTATACTGAAATAAGAATCATTATCTCCTTTTAATACAGAGAAAAATGACTGAAGACACTGTATTTTCTTCCAAATAAACATGAAAAGTTAACATCTATCACCACTATCTTCATCGTACTATATTAAATAAAAATATTCAGCAATAAATTATGTTGATAACCTTCATATTGGAAATGAAAGGATGTACAATAAGTCAAAGAGACAGACTGTGAAAAGGAACAAACATGAGAGAAAGCATGCACCCTAGGTGCCAAAATTTATTAAGGTTTATACACTGTTCTCCCACTAAGTCCTATAAATATTCAAGAATTCAGAAAAGACAAATATTTGCAAAACTACAATGAAATTTTCTATAAGGCAAGGGTGTATTTCATGATGAAAAAAAGAGGCTATGTTTACCCTTCTACCTTAAATAAACAGAAAACTAGACAAAATATATGAAACAATGGTTTCCAGACATCACACAACAATCTTCTCAGCACAGAGATCATCAAGAAAAAGGAACAAATATAGTGCACCCAGCTCACTGCCTGTAGAGTTTTGAGGCTGAAGCACAAGGAGGGGAAACTGGAACTAATTCTTTTTAATATATTTGATGAGCACTATAAACTCACAGATCCAAATTCACCACCTCTAAAGAGAATAACAACAACAAAACCACATGATCATAACATCTCAGAGTAAAACTGCTACAAAACAGCAATAAACAAGAATCTTAAAGCAGGGGAAAAAATACATAGAGTAACAAAGGTAGGAATGACATCAGACTTCTCATCAGAAACAATGCAAATCAGAGGACAGTGGTTCAATATATTTAAAGTATAGAAAAAAGAAAACTATCAACAAAGAATTCTAAGCCCAGCTAAAATATCTTTCAAAAATGAAGGTAAGTACAGCCATGTTAGAAGGAGGTTAGGCAATTTCTTATAAAGGTAAACAAAAGCTTACCATACAACTCAGCAACTATACCCCTAAGTATTTACCAGTACAAACTGAAAACAGGTTCACACCAAAACCAGTACATGTATGAAGATGTATGTATGTTCACACCAACACCAGTACATGTATCTTCATTTCAGTGAAGATGTGATGTCCTTTAATAGGTGAACGGATAAACAGAGTATCTACACAACAGAATACTCTCAACAACAAAATGGAAGAAGCTGTTAATTCATGCAAGATGGATGAATCTTAAGTGCATTTTTGCTACAGGAAAGAAACCAGACCCCAAAGGCCACAAGTTGAACAATTCCATTAATATGACATTGCGGAAAAGGCAAAATTATAAACACAAAAAATAGACCAATTACTTCTCTCTGGCCTTAGTTTCCTAAGCTATAAAATAAAATGATTTAGATGAATCTTAACTTTTCCTTTCTTTAAACATTTTAAAAAACTTTTCCCATGTTCCCCCTCAACCCACTTCATTACTCAATAGTATTTAAACAATGGCCAAATATTTTAAAGGCTGAAAATAGTATCTAAAATATCTGTAACTGGGTAGTCATTACCACACTCAAAGTTAAAATATGAATTTCGTCAGGTTAAGACAGCTGAACCAGCTGAACAGGTTTTCTTTTTTTTTTAACAGAAGACATTACATTCTAGGGTAGCTATTAATTAGGACAAACTACAAGATGTGACCAATTTCACTGGAGCTCAATAAAATGTGCAGTAAATGCACTTAACTATTATTTTTAAAATAAGGGTTCCTCAAATTCTAGAACTATGTCAAGCAACGTTTTCTTAATAGGTCGACTGCAGTCACATAAATATTTCCTTGCCCTTATGAACTAATTTTTTGCTTGATCACATGGATAAATGTTTTTAAAATTCTAAGTTGATGGGCAGATGAAATAAATATAAATAAAACTCAAGAATTTCAGTAAAATAAAAATAAATAAAACTCAAGAATACCATACCTGGTCTAGGAAAATTGCCATATTAACTAAGAACAGTTTCTCTATTTCAGTAATATAGGTTTCATAGACCTATAATTAGCATGTAAAATGAAAAGCTGCCTATATCTACAAAGAAAAACAAATACAACTTAACAATATTCTATTGAAATGAATTTGCTCTCTGGTTGTCATAATACTCTATAACAATGTTGTATGTGTCTTCCATTTTCTATAGTGGTACTACTTTTAACCCAACTGTATAGTTCTCTCATCCATACTCCAAGGAGGATTCTACACATCTGATACACAGAATTTACTCTAAGTAGAGAGTCAGGTCTATCTAAAAGGCCCACCATCTTGAGACATAGAAATTTTCTTCTACTGCAGCTTAAAAGTTTCAAATGAAGTGAATACTATAAAGGGAATCCTACTGATCTTAAACGACAAAAGTTCAATAATTTCTGAACCACAGGCTTGAAAATTAAAAGCTCTTCATTTGATTTAGGCTTAAATAAAACTGGGGTCTGAAATTCAGACAATAGGGGTTGTTTCTAGTCTTCCTGCTGCCCGAAATGTACGTATGTTTACACAAGTTGCTTAGCTTCTGTCTTATTTAATTTCCTCCTATTATAAATGGAAATAACATGGTCTAGTTCATGGTTTAGAGAAGGAGCAGCCAGCGAGGGAGATGAAAACCAAAGAGAGTATGGTAGATATCTTGAAAGTTAACTGGAATAAGTGGTTCAAGGAAGAATGTAATCAACTGTTTCAAAAAGCTGTTGATTAAAAAAAGAAAAAAAAAAGATGAGAATTAATCTTTGGATTTAGCAGCATGGAGATCACCGACTTGGTAAACTTCACAAGATAGCTTTGGTGAAATAAATGTACTAACTAGACTGGATTCACAAGAGAACAGGAAGAGAGAAACTGGAGACAAAGTACAGACATCATTTTCAAGAAGTTTTGCCATAAAAGTGAAAAATGGTAATAGCTGAAAAAATATAGCGTTGACAGAAGGCTTTTTTTAAAGACAAGAAAAATTATGGCACAGAGGAAAATGCAGATGATACAAGATGGAGAGAGAGAAATTACTGGAGTGATGACTTTGAGCAGATGTGGATGGCATTAATAAGAGAGAGTGGCCTTAGATAGGCACAAAGATGTATCATCAATAGAAACAGAAAAAAAGTAAATAGGAATAGATTCAGGTAGGCCATAGTAATAAAAGCTATGGAAGTTCTCATGCAGCTGTTTCTGTTTTCTTCGTAAAATAAGAAATGAAGTTATCGGGTGAGCCTAAGAATATGGGAGGAAGTGTTAGAGGTCTGAGGAGAGAGGAAAAGGTCTTCTAAGAAAGGGAGAGTGAAGGGATTAGAGGAACGACAGTAGGTAGAATTGCCAAGTATCACTAAGGACCCATGGGAGGTTGGTGTTCTCCAGCCACACACAACTGCAGGCATGCAAGAACAGTATAGGTAGAAGCAGACTTAACCAAAAGTCTTCAGTATTAAGAAGCACGAGAGAAGCAATAGAATTAAGGGTATAAGCAATATAGTGATTACTAATGATGGGTAAGAAAACAGAGAGTAAGAAAAGAAGTGAGAATATCTCAGTAAGTACTAGCCATATTGCCTTTCTTCGTGTTTCTCAAACACATCCAGTCAGTTCTCAATTTAGGGTCTTTACATTTGAGGCTCCTTTTCAATGATCTTACCCCAAATCTCCAAATGCCAAGAGGTTAACATGTCTGCTTGACTATCTCTTTTCAGAAGGGCTTTCACTGAACACCCAACAGTCTGAATTTTGTTCTCATTTGTTTTCTGTTTGTATCCCTTATGTTCCTTAAGCAGAAGAACCTTGTCTATTAAGCTTATCACTGTTATCACAAGTACCTACAATAAGTGATACATAACAGATACATTTTACTGAATAAATGAAACACAAGAAATATACTAAATCCATTATTAACTTTAATTTTATGGAAACACCATTTTCCTTACAAGGACTGCAGCAGAAGCATCTTGTCTAGTAAGAAAAAGACCAGCAACCAGAAGGTTAATCTTAAAAGTTAGTTCCTACCAAATCAAATACTTTTAAATGTACCTTTATTCCCCCTTGAGAGTCTGATGTAGGACAAGCTTTTTCTTTGAGTGTAGGATTAGTAATTAACTTTTCACACAATGTTTTGTATAATGCACTTCTATAATGCATCTTTTAAGATGTCCAGTTTCAATTTTGTTTAAAGTTGAACGAGACCTTAAAGACAACTAAATAGCAGAATCTTTCTGAAATTTTACAAACACTTTCTACTTTTTTTAATAGCTGTCTCAGCATAGCAAACACTCATGGTTGATATTCTAAAAGCCCTTTTATCTGTGACCACCATAGTTGTCCAAATATTCAAACTTTCCCACATGGTTCAAGAGTAAATGCTGGTTGGGCACAGTGGCTCATGCCTGTAATCCCAGCACTCTGGGAGCCAAGGCAGGCAGATCACCTGAGGTCAGGAGTTCAAGACCAGCCTGGCCAACATGGCAAAACCCCATCTCTACTAAAAATACAAAAATTAGCCAGGCTTGGTGGTAGGCGCCTGCAATCACAGCTGCTCAGGAGGCAGAAGCAGTAGAATCGCTTGAACCCAGGAGATGGAGGTTGCAGTGAGCTGAGATTGTACCACTGCACTCCAGCCTAGCCAAGAGACCCTGTCTCAAAAAAAGAAAAAAAACAAAAACAAAAAAAAACAAAAAAAAAAACCGTAAATGCGATCAGTCTAAGTCAATATGGTAATCCTATCCCCCTTGTCAGTAATTGATTTATGAAAGGACATTTGAACCAATCCTGGCTGGTGAGACATAAGGGAAAAACTGATGGTAGGATTTTAGGAAAGGAAGAAAAACAGTCCGTCTTTCCCCAATAGCTGTTATATCAGAACAGCACAACTAGAGCTACTATATCCATCTTGTAACCATAAAGAGAGATAGCCTGTGGACAAGCTGACACTCTGACAATGGTAGAACAAACAAAAGTAATCTAACCTTGAAATTAATTATTAAACAACCACACAAAACCTTCCATTCCTCCAGATATGTGAGAAAATAGTTTTCCATACTGTTTAGTCAGTTGAACCAAAAGCTTCCTAAACCTCTGGGCTTATCCACACCTAATCCTTTAGCAATTTGTAAAGAACTTTATATAAAGTCCTTCCAAACCATTCACCGTGCTTTTCATTAAAACAACAGCTCTGTTTTTCTACGCTCATATTTTCTTCACTTAGATCACATTTAAAGTAAAAGTTACATTAACACTCACATAAAAACAGATTCTTGTTAAGCATATAACTAACCTGGTGGAGAAAAGGGTACAAGGGTAAACTAGAGAGTAGTTTACTAACTATAAATGTTCAGAATACTCAGGACTAAGAATCTAAAATAATGGTTTGTTTAAAAGAGGTCAGTTAAGTGTAGGTTTAAGAATACTGGTTACGAACATATTTCTGTATATATTAATATCTTTATTTAACAAATGGATATTTTCCTATGAGGAGGAAGAAGGCAGCTAAAAAGCCCCATAAAAACTTAGAACTTACATTTCCAGGAGAAACATTAAAATTAGAGTTAACCTAGAATCAAAGAAGTAGGGGTATGAGTCTACTCTAAGAACAGTGGAAGTATACTATTAATGTAAAGAACTTTTACCTCAATATGTGTTGTTTCACTGCTACTGAATTGAGAATATTTGAAAAATTGTGCAATTTAAAATTTTCAGGCAGTGCAGACAAAGGTATTGTTTGCTTTACTAAGAACTATGTTCCAGTTTATCATGTGTTATACTAAGGATAACCACAGCAGCTTGCCATTTATAGGTGATACCAGTATTCCCTGTTAAGAAATACTAGAGTAACTAAACAAATTGTTTCACACAGAAATTTACCAGAGATTTTGAAACAAGTATTTAATAATAAAATGGTCAAAAATCTTTGATATTAATAATCAGAGACTCTTCTAACTTCCTTCCAAAAATACTGAGCCCTACTATATGCCAGGTAGTAAATAAAACTCTGTGTTTGCCAATTGTTCTCTATGGATTTATAAAGCACTAATTATAATGAACACAAGGTCACAAATGGCAATAATATTCAAACTTTTATTAGCAATACTTTTTCACTAAGGAATGTATTTCCTATGTATTACACATAACTTACGTTCACCTAATATATAGTAGGCACTAAGCTAAATGTCTTGTGGGCTGGAAAAGACAGAATTCTTAACCAGGTTCTATAAATCTTCAGTCTTTTGACTGAATGCAGAGGGTACATAAACTTGGCTGGGGTAAAAAAGTTAGATCTTTAATTTTACAAACCTCTAACTGAAATTTAGTGTTTCCTTAATTTAAAATGTAGGTAACAAGCCACAGTGGTGCTAGAGGCACCTGTGATGATTTTTGTTACCACTAGAAACCATAGATATTTTCGTATCACTTTAGTTGCTTCAAATCTCAAATTATCATTTATATTCATCACAAGTCTAAAAGTATTAATACCATATACCAGTAGACTTCCTGTTGATATGCATGATACTGAGTTTGTTTAGTCAATATTTTAAAAACTGTACTTCAATATAACTGTTGCCCTCATAAGCATATGTATTTAATTTTGCACATGTAAAATATTTTTGAGAAGGGGTCTACATTCTTCACCAGAGAGCCAAAAACGTTCATGGAACAAAAAAATATTAATAACCTCTGGATGAGAATATCACAGCATGAACAAGGTTGCTGGCAGAGAGTAACTTAGAACAGTAAAGAGCTTTAAAAAAAAAAATAATAATAAGCCTCAGAGCAAAATTGAGTTGAAACACCTTGTTTCAGAGATACATTGTAGTCTGGTAGGCTTAACCTTGTTTAAGGTCTCATACACACACCTAATTAGTGGCAGAGTGAGAGAAAACAGAATCCGGAATTTCTGATTCACAACCCAGGGCTAAGTCAACTTTGATGTGACTTGGTTGTAAGAAAGCAAGACAGGGCAAAGACACTGAAAATACATGCCAAAAAGTTATTAGGGAAAGACATAAATTATACAGGAAAAAGAGCTAGTTTGAAAAAGAAAATGATGGGTGAGATGTTAAA
This sequence comes from Macaca nemestrina, assembly GCF_043159975.1. Lineage (NCBI taxonomy): Eukaryota > Metazoa > Chordata > Mammalia > Primates > Cercopithecidae > Macaca > Macaca nemestrina. Next base: position 63,208,077 of record NC_092134.1, read on the forward strand.
GCATTTTGAAAATACATGTTGCAGCATAAGATGCCAACTCAAATGTTTAAAAAGACTAGTCTGAAAACAGGTATGATCCTTTTTGCATACCGGACATGTATAAACATTCCAAATGCCATTAAAAATTATTGTTTCTCCCACATTTCTTGAAACATGGACTTATTATTTTGTTTTCCCACTACATAGAAACACGAGTACAGTAAAAATTTTACTTGTGGCTGGGTGTGGTGACTCACACCTGTAATCCCAGCACTTTGGGAAGCCAAGGTAGGAAAAATCGCTTGAGCCCAGAGTTCGAGGCCAGACCAGGCAACATAGTGAGACCCCATCACTACAAAAAAAAATTGTTTTTTTAAATAAGCTGAGCGTGGTGGCACATGCACCCTGTAGTCCCACCTACTTGGGAGGATCACTTGAGCCCAGAAGTTCAAGGCTGCAGTGAGCTCTGATTGCACCACTGCACTCCAGCCTGGGAAAAAGAACAAGACCCTGTCTCAGAAAATAACAAATAAATTTTACTTCCTTCTGATCCTTTGATAAGAAAAACCACCACACAGGCATAACAGTAAATAACAAATGGCAGTGGGTATCAATGTCAAAGAGACAAGAGAAAGTAGCAAAAACTATGGCAAACCAGAAAGTCCACAGACCACCTAAAGAAGGTAGTTGCTGCTACTCTACTCTAGCTAATTGCTACCAAGAGAACTGTCCACCCAGAATTCTATATGGATCAAAAGCATCCTTCAAAAATGAAGGTGAAATAAAGATGTTTTCAGATGAAAGAAACTAAGAGAATTCATTGCTAGCAGACCTGCTATAAAGAAAGGAAGATTCTTTGGACAAAATGAAAATAATATCAGTAGAAAACTTAGAGTTTTATGAATGAAAGGGAAAAAAATGGAAAATATGCATGTATACATGTTAGACCAGGAGTTGGCAAACTTTTTTGTAAAGGGTCAGATAGTAAATACTATGTAAAGGGTCAGATAGAATATATTTCAACTCTCACAAGCCTAACAGTCTCCTGTGTAACTAATCAATTCTGCACTGTAGTGCAAAAGCAGCCAGGGACAATATATAAACTAACAAATGTGGCTGCATTCCAACAAAACTTTATTTACAAAAAGCAGATGTTAGGCTAGACTTGGCCTGCAGTCATAGTTTGCAATCCCTGTGATAGACTATTCTTTTCCTCTTAAATCCTTTAAAACATGCATGATAGTTTAAAGCAAGTGACCTCACTGTGTGAAGAGTATCTGAAGTATACAAAAGTAATACATATGAAACTACAACATAAAAGGGGATGAGTAAAGGGAACTACATGCTGACAAGGTTTCCACATTCCACTTGAAGTGATGTAAGTGCAAAGGAATGAGCTGTGTACTCAAAAAAGACCTGTTCAAGACTTAACCCCCAGGACCTCTGAATTTCACCTTATTTGGCAACAGAGTCATTGCAAATCTCACCAAATTAATAGGAAGTCATACCAGATTTACGAAGGCCCAAATCCAATGACTTGTGTCTTCAGAAAACAAAGGAGCGATTTAAGTACAGAAACACGGTGGGAAGAGAAAGAAGACCATGTGAAAACAGAGGCATAGACTGGAGTGATGCAGGGATAAGCCAAGGAACATGAAAGATTGCTGGCAATCACCGAAACTAGAAGGATTCTTCCCTACACCCTTCAAAGGATTCATGGCCTTGATGACCCTTTGAGATCTGGGGCTTCCAACCTCCAGAACCATGAGAGAATAAATTTCTGGTATTTTAAGCTACACAGTTTGTGGCAATTTATTATAGGAGCCCTAGGAAACTAACATAATAAGTAAATTCTGGAAAGTTAAGAATGTGCATTGTAATCCCTAAAGTAATCTCTAAAAAACTACACAAAGAATATACTAAAAAATTCAATAAGTAAAATGCAATATTAAAAGTAGTCAGATAATCCAAAAGATGGCAGGAAAGAAGCATCAATTACATGAGTGAAAAAGCAAATGGAGCAAACAGAAAATTTAAAACTGCAAATGGTTTACCTAAATCCACATAGATCAATAATTGTATTAGACATAGATAGTCCAAAAGGGACTGTCAAAATGGTTTTAAAAAAAAAAAAAAAACACACAATATGCTGTCTACAGGAAACATGCTTTAAATAGAATAAGAGGTAAGTAAACAGGTGAAAAAAGATATACCATGCAAAAAGTAAACAAAGATAAGCTGGAGTGGCTACCTTAACATCAGAATAAGTACATTTCAGAGCAATAAAAAATACTACCAGGGCTAAGAAACATATGTTAAATAATGATAAAAAGGCCAACTCACCAGGAAGACATAATACCCCCTAAATGTGTATGCACTTACAACAGAGCTTCAAGTTAAAAATAGCAAAAACTGATAAGACTGAAAGAAATTAACCATTCCAGCATTACATTTGGAAATTTCAATACTCCTCTAAGTAATTATAAAGCAAGTAAACAAAAGTCAGCAAGGATACAGAAAAACAGAACACCATCATTAACCAACTAGATCTAATTGACATTTATAGAATACAATTTCAACGGCTGGGCGCTGTGGCTCACGCCTGTAATCCCAGCACATTGGGAGTCCAAGGCGGGCAGATCACCTGAGGTCAGGAGTTCGAGGCAAGCCTGACCAACATGGAGAAACCCTGTGTCTACTAAAAATACAAAATTAGCCGGGCATGGCAGTGCATGCCTATAATTCTAGCTACTGGGGAGGTTGAGGCAGGAGAACCGCTTGAACTTGGGAGGTGGAGGTTGAGGTGAGCCAAGATGGTGCCACAGCACTCCAGCCTGGGCAACAAGAGAGAAACTCCAGTTCAAAAAAAAAAAAGAATACATCATCAACAACAGTAGATTACAAATTCCTAAAAGGGGAAAATGAAACATTCATTGAATTAATTGCATCTTAGATCATTTAAAAAAAAAAAAAAAAGTTAAAAGAACTGAATTTGTACAAATGATATTCTCTGACTATAAGAGAATTATACTAGAAAATGACATGAGAAACTGGAAAGTATCTCCAAATACATAAAAATTGAACTGTGCATATCTAAGTAATCCATGGTCATAGAGGTATTATAAAGGGAAATTTAGAAATATTTTGAACTGATTGGAAATAAAACATATAATTTGTAGGATGTAACCAAATTAGTACTCAATGGGAAATTTAGAATTTCATGTGCTTATCTTTGAAAAGATCTCAAGTCAATCACCTAAGCTCACATCTCAAAAACCTTGAAAAAGGGCACAAAATAAGCCAAAAGTAAACAAAAATAATAAAGATGACAGGAAAAAACACAGAAAATGAAAAAAAGAACTAAAGAAAACAGAAAATCTAATTCTTTAAAAGGAAAATCACCAAAACTGATGCACCTCTTAAGGCAGACTGACAAAGAAAAAAGTCAGAAACTACCAGTATCAGGATTAATACAGAAAATATATAACCCACAGGCATTAAAAGGATAATAATACCAGAATAACTCTATAAAAATAAATTCAGCAACTTAGATGAAATGCACCTATTCCTCAAAAACTTCAAACTACTAAAACTTACTCAGAAAAAAACTCAAAAAATCTGAAAAATCTTATACCTACAGAAAAAAAACGAACTCACAGTTGAAACAAAGAAAGGAAAGGAAAGGAAAAGGAAAAGGAAAAGGAAAAGGAAAAGGAAAAGGAAAGGAAAAGAAAAGGCAGACAGAAAGACAGACAAACTCTCCAGGTTTGGTAGTTTTACTAGTCAACTCTACCAAAACATTTAAAGAAGAAATAATACCAACTTGACATAACGTTTTCCAGAAAATGGGACACAAAACACTTAAGTCATTTTTGAGGCATTACTGATACCAAAACTAAAAACAAGAAAACAATAACAAATAAACAAAAATTAAAGACCAATATTCCTCATATATACAAAGGCAAAAATTCTCAACAAAATATTAGCAAATCAAATTCAATAAAATGCCCAAAGATCTATGAACAAGTAAGGTTTATCCAGAGAAAATAAGACTGACTTAATTGTCAAAATTCAATCAATGAAAAAAACATAATTGGAGAAAACTACTTGAAAAGAAAACAAAAACTCAGTGCTCTGGGGAGTGTTCTAAGGGAATACAGCAAATGAAAAACTATTTTATTTTAAATAATCTACTAAATCTCAATAGAAATAGCAAGAATCTATAGTATCTGAGCCACAGTGCCCCTTTCTTCCCTCTGCCAGCTCAGCATAATGAAATTTCTACTCCTGGCAGATGGAGTCAGGACAGGGCTCTCTCCCTGCTGAGTTTCCAGTCAAGGGTTAGAGTATCTTTCCAGGACACACAAGCCAACAGAATTTCTTATACTCAACTCCCTCACTTCCGCCACCAGCCTCAAAACACAGGCAGAGGCTCTAACGTAAACATGACAGGCCTAGAACACAGGGGCCCCATTTGCCTTCAACCCATCTCATTCGTAAGACAGTGGTTACACACAGGGATAGGCAAGCCAAACAGACTGGAAGTTACCACCCTGCCCAGTGGTAGTGGCTCAGAGATTCTGCTGCAGAGGAGTAGACCTAAGAGCAGAAACTCTAAAAGCCTCCCCAAAAGAAAAGACTTTATTTCCAGATTCAAGTCCAAGGGTACCCTCAAAAATATGGAGATTTGGGCAGTAAGCAACTAAAAGGAAGCTGGTAGCTCTAAGGCAGGAGAACAAGTTAAACCACAGGTCAGCTAATGTACCAAAGAGAACTGGGAAGATAACAGCTAGGAAGAGACCTCCTCGGTTCATAAAAAACACTGAAGACTAGCCTCAAAAAATGCCCCTACAAAGGGGCCAAAATTTAATTTGATCTGACTGTGGAGAAATTTATGATCCAGAGAACTGCTAATAACAAAAGAGTAGTCACCAGCAGTTAGTAAAGGCTATCACATCTGGGTGTGACACCAACAGAAGCAGAGGTTTTAACAGATACGTATAAGTGAAAGAGACAATCGTAAACAGTCCTACTAAAATCACTGTCATCCCAATATAACTGCCCATGTCCAAGGCTGTACCCTCTAATGGGTGACAACAGGCACTTCACACTGCAAGAAATATAAAACTTCATTGAAATAGCCTGGCCAAGCCATTAAACAAGCAAACAATAAGCACAAAGGATAGGAAGAATCAGTGTCCAGAGATGCTGCAAAGTTTATGTAAAACGTCCAGCCTCTCGCCCACAAATTATGACATACAAATAAATAGAAGTAATTTATACACAGGGTACAAAAAGCAGTCAACAGAAACTGCCTGTTTAAGAGCCACGATGTCAGACTTAGTAAGACTTCAAAGTAGTCACTAAAAATATATTCAATAATTTCAGGAAATCACGATCAAAGTAGTAAAGGAAGGTATGATGACAATGTCTTATCTTTAAGAAAGAGATAAGAAAAAAAGATATTATGTAGTTAACAAGTAAAATGACTGAACTGAAATATTCAGAGGCTCAAAAATAAGAGGGGCTCAACAGTATATGTGAACCAGGAGAACGCAAATTTGACGACAGACTCATAGGGTTGTGCAATTCAGAGAAAAATTAATAAAGAAATGTGAACAAAGCCTCAGGGAAAAAAAAAAGCATATGACACTATTAAGTGAATCAACATATGTGTAATGGGAGCATGAAGAAAGGAAAGAGAGAAAAGAACAGAAAAATAGTTCAAGAAATAATGGCTGAAAACCTCAGAAATTGAAGAAAAACACTAATCAACACATCCAAGAAGCTCAATGAACTCCAACTAGGATAAACAAAACAATTCATGCCCAGAAACATCATAGCACAAAATGCTGGAAGCCAATGATAAAGAGAGACTCTTGAAATCAGCAAGAGAAAAGTGATTTGTCACAACTAACTTCTCATCAGAAATAATGATGGCTAGAGTGATGTAGGATGACATATTCAAA